>NW_003852508.1:4022009-4026543 GCF_000181295.1 Otolemur garnettii | reverse complement strand
CCCATATATTTGCTATTCTTAGAAGTGTTCACCATACAGAGAATACCCATGTGATACATAAGAATTACTATTTACTGGAAACTATCGAGAGAAACATCAACTTTGCATATTGTAATTGAAAGCTATGCTCTTCTGTCTATAACATTATTTCTTTTTGGACCTTAAGATTATAGGACTGTGCTAACCATCCGTGCTGAAAACTGAGGACTACATAACTATATAACATGGTCCATTTATCAACCTTCATTCTAGGACTACCAGAATGCCACTTATTCTCCCTTGCCTAACCTATCAGAATAGAACACTCTCGGGAATCATGATCATTTTAACAACAAATTCACTTCATTTGTGTTTAAGTCACATTAAGGCTTTCTACCAAAACAATCTAAAGAACATCCATTGAATGCAGCACAGGGCACACATTTTAGAGAGAAGTATTCACTGAGTACACAAGAAACACACACATTTTGGAGTGTATATATATATACTGTATGTGTATGTGTATATATGTTCACAGACAAAGACATACACAAATACAGAGACTAATTATATGTATGCTAATTTTATATATACTAATTTTATGTATGTTTGCCTCAAATATCTTCTAATTTAATCACATACAGGATAAACACATGAGCTATATTTAAACACAGAACGAAGAATTCAAATCTGTTAGGAAATACTGTAAATGCAAAGAGATCCAAATGATCCAAGAGGAATTAAAGCAAACTGGAAATAGTATCAGTAACGATGTATGTTAACAGATACACCGACAGGAGGACTAAGATTGTCTATTTTTAAAAGGTTCACTGTGCTTCCTTAATGCCGTGAGAGAAACTCCTGACTTCTGGGTAATTGGGGCTACTGAGCGCTAGTCTGGCTGTGACCTGGTCTTGGATTGACCGTAAGCTTCTGTTGCCCTTGTGCTCTTCACGGTTTGCCTGAAATGAACTATTGTTCCTTCCTGACTTCTGGATTCTGTGTACTTCCGGAGTGAACAAGTTCTGTGTCCCGGTTCCAACATCTGCCTTGGTTTTCCTAGTCTGATTAATCATACCATTCCCACAATCCAGAAATGCCCAGGCAAGTGAATCATCAGCACAATGTCCTAGAATAGCTGTACACTGGATCTACTTAAAATACCCCCTTGCCCACTTAGGCACTGACCCAAGTGTCCTCAGGTGTGACATACAATGACCCACGCTGTAAGTTGTGAGATATCTACAAAGATACAAATACGCAGTGCCTAGCACATTACAAGCACATAACAAAACCATGCTTTCCATACCGTCCTGGAGCATTTCTTTCTGGAAACTTTAGAAAAATTTCAAAATTTAAAATTACATAAAATCTTCATATCCACCAAAGACTTTCTGTCATGAAAGCTAATAACAAGAAAAAAGAAAAAGAAGAAAAGAAAAACAACTCTTAGGGTGCTCTGGAGCTCTTACAAACATATGTGAAGAGATTGATAAATATTAGATGATTTATATGTGAACAAGAATGTATTTTTTTAGTGTAGAACTCCCTAAGTTTCAGGAGAGTACATGGTTCTCCAACCAGTCAGCTTATTTCCCAGTCTCCCTTAGAGCTAGACTGGTCACCTACAAAGATCTGGCCATGGAACAAGAGTGAGAGTGATGTGTGTCCTTTCTGGGTCACATCCTTGAAGGGAGTGCTTGCCCTCCACGTTGTTGCCCACTCTCCAGCCTCCTGGGGCTTGAAGGTGCAGGGATACTAGTGAGTTAGTATCTCATCACCATATAGACAAGAACAACTTCCCACTCTATTGGTTCCTCCATGTTTTCTACCCATTGGAACCACCTGATGAAAATACATAAAATACTGATACTTGCTTCCCACTCCCACAGACTCTGATTTAATTGGTCCAAGAGGATGGCAGAGCAGGAAGATAGAAGAAGTGGGGCGGGCCCTGCGGGGGGGGTGTCTCTGAATAACCTGACACAGCTGAGCTGTGTACTCCCCTGGAACAGCCTTGGACAATACTGAGTCTAAAAAATAACTAGAGTTCCAGGAGAGGACGTAAGAAAGGCCATGTTGATCACACACAGCTTTCTTATTCACAAACAATTCTTCTGCATTGTTTAAACTACAGTTATTTGGTCTCAGTTAAAGCAGCTGAACAAATATCCTTACAATATACATAATAAACACAAAAATCCCGGCCTTCAGGAAATAAGAATATGTAAGTACAGGTTAAAACAAACGCTGTTCTTCCTCTAAAGGAAAAAACTAAAGTAACTGAAGTACAGCTATAGCCAAAAGAAAGAGAATACAGTTTTAGCATAATCCAGGGAAATCATGTCTGAGCTAGAGAAGATTTATTAAAGAAAAACTGAAAGTACTAAGCTTAACAAGACAGAAAAACACATTAAAGTTGGCCAATTCGTTAATGTTTGCTTCAGTCCAAGAAGACTTGGAATCAAAATGGGATGACTATAGGAGAAATAAATATTGATTTGTCTTACATGTCCATTCTTGACAGGACATGGATTAGACGGCTTTAATGAAGAAATGGTCTCCTTCTGTTCTGTGGCTCTCTCACTCTGAACATGTGACTTCCACTTCATGGTTTATAAACGGCTGCCCTGTCACCTGCCATCACATCCTCATACTGGCCAGGAAGGAGAAGGACAGGAAAATAGAGGGTGTACTCCTCCACCACATGAGTCCTTCACCTTAGAAGTGACTCATGCCCCTTCCGCTAACCTCCCACTGCCTGGAACTTATCTATGTGTCCACACTCACTTGCAAGGGAGGCTGGGAAATGGAGTCTCAAGCCGATTAATCACATATGAGGCTAAAACTTTTACCACTACAGAAGAAAAAAATATTGGATGTTGGGGGCAATTAGAAGTCTCTGCCAGAGGTTTTATTATAAAGTGAGATGACTAACATTGAGATAAAATTATAGCTAGAATAGGCAAAATAATTTTTTTAAAAATATAAATGTATTCCTATATAAAATATAAACATATATTAAAGTTATAGGAAGTCAAAATAACACAGGAAATGATATCCTCCTTCACCTCTATCATTTTTTTCTGAGAAAATAATAAATTATTAAAGTAATCTTGGAATATGTTGAGTGTGGGTCTAACATTTACGTCATTTAATAGAGTGTAATAAAGCCTTTCCATAGATTTTCCCCTACTGCTACTGGCAGAAATGAAACTTTGGAATGGGAGAGGTTATTTCTGGAATCCTAAGATTCCTTTCTTTGGGGCAATAGTCTCAAATAAGGAAAGGCTAGAACTCCAAGGGAGCATGAAAAACAAGGCCAAGTTGAGGCATTACAAGGCATCAAGGGAAAGTATCAACATCTCTTGCACAATCTCTGAAAATGTGTCACATCTATAAAGCTTCTCCTACTGGCAAGACGACAACTTAAACAGATAATTAAAAGAGCAAAACTGGCAAAGCCAGAGATATCAACCCTTATTTGACTCTCTCAGAGAAGGAAACAAAGTTTTATTTAAAGTAAATAAAAACATTTACCCATCCACATTCTGTATTGCTATATTTTCGCTATAAATCCAGAGAATATTTTTGTATCAGTACTCTAAATTTAACCAGCTGGAGTAATTTCTTAAGTATTATACAATTTAACCTTTTCAAATGAAGGGCTTGCCTTTTAATGGAAAGTATGCATTTCGCATTAATGACAGAACACAATGTCCTTGGCTTAGACATTCTCCAGCAAAATAGGTCCCTTTTTGTGCACTATGCTTAGCTATATATAAGGCGAGAATACAACAAACTTGTTTAAGAAATCAAACTCTGAAGTCATCTATACTAACTATAGATGTTTATAAATAACATCAATGTTAAATGTTTATGTTGTTTATAAACCAAACCTTCAACTTTTATCAATTTTCTTTTAATTACAATCATTGAATTCTTAGATGAAATTCTTAGATCATGAGAGTAGGGAAAAAAACTTAGTTTTTATTAGATATGTCAGGATATGAATGATTATGCTTATACCATGGGAAAAGTAATTCAATCACACTTTTTGGGTTTTTTTTTTTGAGACAGAGTCTTAAGCTGTGCCCTGGGTAGAATGCCCCTGGGTAGAGAGTGCAGTAGCGTCATAGCTCACAGCAGCCTCAAACTCCTGGGCTCAAGTGATTCTCTGGTCTCAGCCTCCCAAGTAGCTGGGACTACCTGCACCCACCACAATGCCCAGCTATTTTTAGGGATGAGATCTCTCTCTTGCTCAGGCCGGTCTCTTAACTCCTGAGCTCAAGCAATCTGCCCATTTCAGCCTCCCAAAGTGCTATGATTATAGGCCTGAGCCAAGGCGCCCAGCCCCCAACATTTTTAAGCAATGAAAGATTCAATAGGGGATGTTTTTCCTTAATTTTTCACTGAGGCAACTATAATGTTGTAAATCAAAAATGATCTTGATTTTAACCAATAAAATTTTTAATAAATTATAAACTCTGATTTATAATATAAATTAAAGATCTTGCTAATATAGGTAATTAATTATTCTAATAAACTTAAATAA
>NW_003852508.1:4019048-4021591 GCF_000181295.1 Otolemur garnettii | reverse complement strand
TTTGTTTGTTTGTTTGTTTTAAGTAGAAATGGGTCTCACTGGGTTTTCACCAGGCTAAAAACAATTATTTTTAAGTCAAACTAATAGTACTGAAAACACAGACCTATATTTTATTTGGTATTAAAACACAATGCCAGGTGTATAGTAAAAGTATAGTGAACACAACACTGTTAAAACCGAGTACTGAGGCCAGGCACAGTGGCTTACATCTGTAATCACAGCACTTTGGAAGGCAGAGGAGACTCACTTGGGGCCAGGATTTGAGACCAGGCTGGCCAACACAGCAAGATCCCATCCCTCCAAAAACAAATTTTAAAAAATTAGCCGGGTGGTGGCTCATGGCTGTAGTCCCAGCTACTCAGGAGGCTGAGGCAGGAGAATGGTTTAACATGGGGTGTTTAAGGTTGCAGTGAGCTATGATCACATCACTGCACTGACAAAAAAATGTACACACACCAAAATTTTGATAAATCAATGTTTATTTTTTTAGTCCAATGACTGATGTATGCCTTAGATGTAAAATGACAGTTCTGTACAATGTGTATCATGGTTTCAAAAACAACTGTCATTATTTCCAAGAATTGAACCTAGTCATATTAGATGTAGTAAACTAGAATTGCTTACTTCTCTGTTTTAACTTGTAAATCTACACAATGCATTAAAGAATAATTGTGTAAAGAGCATCATGGATGCAGCCTCAGACATCCAAGTTCAATTTCCTTTTCTATTCCTGAAAGTGTATGTTCCAAATCTTTACTATTCTCTTCAGGGGACCTCACTCTCAGGAACAACAACAAAACAAAAATAAAACAGAACCCCAGACAGAAAACCAGAGTTCAACTTCACAGAGAAAGAACAGCCAGCAGGCAGAAACCTCCGTACTTCCCTCTCCCTCAGTGGCCCTTGGCCTCACCTGAGCGTCCCTTCCAGAGGAGAGCGGTCCCTCCCTCCCAGACAAGCTCCCAGACAAGCCCCCTCCTGCATTCCCAAAGGCCTTCTGGCCTCCTCAGGACCTTTCTCTCTCTATTAATCCCTTCCTTTTGCTTCCATGCTTAGAGGAGTCAGGGTCACAGCCCAGCGTGGTGACTGTCAAGCAGACCCGAGCAAGTGCCAGGCTCAATCTGTGAGGGAGAAGAAGACAGGTTGAGGGAACTAACCTTGAAGTTTGGGGGGGGGAAATAAGGAGAAAGCACTTACACCTACCAAGACTTGATTCACAGAAGCTGATCTGAACTTTAGCCTAGCTCTGTGGGGTATCATCAGATGTGTTTTCTGAATATGAAACTAAGGCAAAATAAAGAGGCTATGCAGATTGCCCAAAGGGACAGTGTGTAAGTTTCAGTGCCAGGTCAGCAGAGTCCCTGACCCATGCCGTGTCACGCCTGTCGCCTCACCATCTCAGTGTGCGACAGTATTTCCTTTAAAATCTTATTTCTAATATTTATTTTCATGAGATGCATTTCATTATTTAAAAGATTCATTATCATTTATTAAAATAATTTAAATTTTAATTTAAATGTATTAGAATGATACGAGCTATATACTAAAATCAAGATATTCAATGTATCTTAGAATTGCAAATCAAACTGCCCATTCTTAGCGTTTGCAACGGCATTTCACCGTGGGCATGTTTCCGTGGCAGGACGTCTCAGTACATTTTGCCAAAGCCTACCTTGCCTCTTGGCGCCATGGGGACACTCCCTGTGGTGTCCCTGAAGACACCACTGCCTTCTGCCAGGCTCTGTTGTACTGCTTAGTTCCCTTCTCACTCTCCCCTTTCCCTTGGCTAAACTCATCTCTTAAACGTCCCTAGACAAAATCATCCCCTTCAGTTACTAACCTATTTCTCACCTTGCATTTACCGCGGGACTCTTTGAACAGTCTCTCCATCTGTCTCTTTCTTCTCAGCTTGCACTCACATCTGAATTCGTTCCTACAATCTGGTTTGTGCTCACACATCCTCCCGAAGGTAAAACCCCAGTAACATTCTAATTGCCGTATCCAGTGACCTCCTCAGTCTTTACACTTCCCACTTCTCCACTTCTGATGCTTTCAAAAGACGTTTCTTCTGGAGACCAGATCCTTCCTTAGCTTTCAAGACCTCACTCTCTCCTGGTTCTCTGTCTCAACCTCCGATGGCTCCAAGTCATCTGCAGGACACTCTACTCTTCCTCTAACCTTGAAATACCAGCTTGTCAATATCTTACCGTTAGTTTGTAGGTTTTCTTCCTATCACTGTTTCTTTTGGGTCATCGCATCCACCTGATAGCTGCGACATATATGATCAGTTAATTAATTACTAAGTCTTTTAGTTTTGTTCCAGTTCTTTCTTAACTTCTACCTTCCTACCTTTAAAAATCACAGCAGAGGCGTGGCGCCTGTGGCTCAAGCAGCTAAGGCACCAGCCACATACACCTGAGCTGGCAGGTTCGAATCCAGCCCGGGCCCGCCAAACAGCAATGACGGCTGCAACCAAAAAATAGCTGGGTGTTGTGGCGGGCGCCCGCAGTCCCAGCTACTTGGGAGGCAGAGGAAAGAGACTC
>NW_003852508.1:4009569-4018789 GCF_000181295.1 Otolemur garnettii | reverse complement strand
AAAAAAAAAAAAAAAATCACAGCAGAAGGCCAAGTGTGGTGGCTTACACCTGTAATCCTAGCACTCTGAGAGGCTGAGGCAGGAGGATCCACTGAACTCTGGAGTTCCAGACTAGCCTGACTAAGCGAGAGTCCTCTTCTCTACTAAAAATAGAAAAAGTAGCCGGACGTCATTGCAGGCACCTGTGGAACCAGCTACTCCTCAGGAAGCTGAGGCAGAAGGACGGCTTGACCCCAGAAGTTTGAAGTTGCTATGAGCTATGACACCACAGCACGCTAGCCTGGGCCAGAGTGATGCTCTGTCTAAAATAAATAAACAGAATTTAGGGCTCAGCTTAACATGTTCAAAACCAAATTCATTTCCTTCTCACCATCCTATATTTGAACCACCACTTCTGAGTGAATCACACAAAACACTAAAGGTTCGAACCAAGAAATGCCTCACAGTTGCTGGTGTTCAGTTTTTCACGGCTCAGTTCGGACTTTTTGTTTTTTATCCTCCCTTTGCTTCTACGTTAGATCAAACATTCTGTATTTCTTCCCCGGCCCAATGCTGTGACAGCCTCCTAGTGGGTAACCAGACTCCAGTATTTTTTCCAGAATCCTGTCAACAGAATTCCTTTGCTAAGCAACAAATCTATTCTCAATAGCTACTATTTTACTTTAATATCATTGTATTATACCAAGATATAATTACCAGACTGTTTCAGCCCCCAGCAGGTGGGCTCTGCCTTGCGGAGGTCACAAGCTATTCTCTGGGGATGGATCTATCTCCTGCCAGTCTGGCACATTCCTCCTCATCCTTCAGGAGCCAGTTCTGTCCTCCCCTCTTCCCATAACTTCCCTGACTCCTCAACTGAGAGAATCCCTTCAAGCCTCCGGGCCAGTCTGCTTATGGCTGATGGCCACAGCCCTCGCCCCGCGTCGTGATGATCTGTCCTTTTCTCTTTGCTCCATTAAACTCTGAGCTGAGTATAGGTCAAGGCCAAGCCTACTTCTCCACATCTCCAGCACCCAGCATACGCTGCGTTCGTCTAGCTGCTCAGACTGCCTGACAAAACACCACAGAAATTTATTTTCTTAAACAGAAATTCGCATTCTTCTGAGAGCTAGAAGTGTAAAATCAAAACGTCAATAGTTTGGTTTCTCCTGAGCCTCCGCGCTTGGCTTGCAGAAGGCTGCCTTCTCCCTCTGTCCTCCCAGGCCTTCCTCTGTGCACACAGGTCCCTGCTATCGTGTCCAAGTCTCCCCTTCAGGACACTAGTCAGACTGGAAGAAGGCCCGCCCTAAAGACCTCATCTTGACTTCATCACCCCTTTAGAAGCCTCTCTGCAAATATAGTTCTTTTCTGGAATACTGGGAGTCAGAGCTTCAAGACATGAACCTTGCAAGGGCACAGAACCCAGTCCATAACCTAAGGCTTCAGGGTAATGTGTTGAATCAATGCATCTTTGCCCGGAAGAGTGGGGTCACGCCTGAAAGAGGTTGCTTTCAGATTCCTTCAAAGTCTGCTTTGTTTGCTTTTGCTTTGTTTGCCTGTTTGTTTGTTCTTGAGCACCTGCTATTTACAAAGCACCGTGTTTAGGCCAAGAAAAGCCTACTTAGGAAGTCAAGCACAGTCCTGTTCTCTGGGAATTTACCAACTAGGTAAGTGGTTTTCTAGCTCCTTTTGCAAAAGTACAAATCAGAGGAATGTGGGCCCATGCTGGGAGAAGACTTGGTGGGAAGCACAAAGCCATAAAACTCAACTCCCCCAACCCTATGCCGGGGCCTCTGGAGCTTCAGGGAGCACCATTTGAAAGAGCAAAGAAATATACATGTGTTAAGCCAAATCAGATGGTGAATATGCAACCATTTAGTGTAATCTGCATGACACCATACTAACTACACGTCTTAAAGACAACTAACTGAGCATTTATAAGAATACCAAGAAAAGGACTACACCAACAGATGGGAAATACAAAAGGAAGAAGCAAAGAATATACTCAAAACATGGAAAAAGGGTACGGGAGAATATAACGGAAAAGAATTTATAGCTAACTTATATGCATGGCTCTCTATAATGACTGCAGCATCGGCGGAAATATCAGTAACTACTATAGAGCCCTCCTATAAGGCAGACATTGGATCAAGACCAACACAGGAACCTGGAGAAATGCTATTTTTTCCCATTGTACAGGTAAAGGAAAAGGGGTTTGAAAAGTTCAGGAATGTGTCTGAAGATACACAGTCAGTTAGCGACAGGACTCAAATTCTAAAGCCCTGGGGTCAAAGCCTGGACAGGTAACAAAGTTTAAAATCTTTTGTGCATGATGATATGTCACCCGAATTCTTCATCTTAATGTGCCCAACAATGTGGAACAGCCATGCCATCTGGTTTGCCAGAAATAATCTCAGTTTCATTTTCCCCATATAATTATTAAAGGCACTCCCTTTCACTCTCAGAAGTGTCCCAGTTTAGACAATAATGATATGGTCATCCTGCCTCAATGCCACTGACTCGCAGTGAAACTTGCCTATACGCTTTTCCGGGCCCAGAGAAAAATGTAAATGTGAGGCCACTTATTCAAAAGGCAGGGGAAAAAGTGCTATTAAAGGTATTGAAATAGAAAGCCTTTTTCTTTCATGTATCTGCTCTGTCTCATCAAATTTCACTTGTAAAACATAAGTTCAAAGACAAAATTGGTAAGAATTTCAAGTCAGCAAGAGCAGAGCATTAAGCTAAGTGGGGTCCTTCTGCATGCTGAGCCTTATGCCCCAACACAGGACACACACCTACGAAGCAGGCTCTGGGCCTGCCCTCTCTGTCCTCTCAAATAGGTCTGGGATCTTGGCTTGCTATGTCACAAACAGGAAGTAGGCCATAACCTACCATTGTTCAGACTCTGGACATTAAATACTGAATGTGAGGTACAGAAAATCATTTCTTTATAAAAATATTTTAAAGTATTTCTAACATGTCATAAAATTTCATTTCCCAAGCAAAATATGAACATAAATTCAAGCAAATTAGTTCGCTCTTTACCACTTTATCTATGACCTAGAAATAATAAATCTAGATGGTACAAACTACCCATGATCTCAAATAAAAATTTAGAATCCATGAGATGAAATAATAGTGTGTTTTAAAGACTTTAATACCTTAGCCCTGGCGTGAAATCATGTTTCTGTTTAAAGACAGGTGCTACATGTTGGATTTGAAACTTTTTGTTGCATAAATTTATATGTACCTGAGAAAAACTTCAGAAACACCCACTATCTACTCAGATTAAATGGAAGAAAAACAAAATTCAGAATTGTAATGATGTGTCCTTAAAAATGGGGTGAGAGAATGGACAGGGGACAGGTCAATTTACTCATTCATTCGTTCATTGATTCATTGATAAGCACTGACCGAGTTAAATTTACCCACAAGGCCACAGCACTGCACTAAACTGTAGGAAACACAGACAGTCAAGATGTGCCTCTGTTGTCAAGGAGCTTACTGATGGCCTAGTAGAATGAGACCGCGGTAAACAAATACATGCATTAATGTGGAAGAAGTAAATACGGGGTAGAGTGGTTACAACACATGAAGTACCAGGAAAGAGGGAGGTAACTGAGCCTTGAAAGCCCAGCAGAAATCCACCAAGTACAGGAAGCACAAAAGCAGAAGCCTGAGAAAGCATGGCCCACCACGGGAAGATCAAGCCACTCTAAATGAGGGCAGCCAGCTTAAAGCAAAGAAGTGTGTTCATACAAGCAGTGTGTGCCTGGCTTGCAACTAGAAAGAGGATGGATAGAGACTGATGCTACGGTACGTAGAGAAAAAAAGGCAACACTCATGGACTGTCTGGGCGGTGCTCTCTCCTTAAAAGGCCAGTGAGTAGGAACTGAGGACAGAGAGGACTGAGAAGCAGAAAAGATCTCATTTCCCTAGGTCTGGCGTGGTGGCGCATGCCTGTAATCCTAGCACTTGGGAGGCCAAGGCGAGTAGATGGCCTGAGCTCACAGGTTCAAAACCAGTCTGAGCTGGAGTGAGACCCCATCTCTAAAAATAGTTGGGCGTTGTGGCAGGCTCCCTGCTACTTGGGATGCTGAGGCAAGAGAATCGCTTGAGCCCAAGAGTTTCAGGTTGCTGTGAGCTACGACACTACAGCACTCTACTGAGGACGACAAAATGAGACCGTCTCAAAAAAAAATGTCCCCTCCAGTCATATGTTCTTTTAATGAAAGGAAATAACATCCCGTTTGCTTATTTGTGGAGCCTGGAAGTAATAATATATTGGAAGAACTAAAAATATATTTTCTACTTCTTCCTCTTCCTAATAAAAGGTAAGAGTTATCCTTCATCCATGTTAATGGCTTAAAGTGGTGACAGAAATGACTAATGACAAATCTAACTAATATTTAAATTTGACTTAGGAACAATCTATCAATTTTTTGCAACAACTCTATCACTCACTTTTTTTAATACTATGGTTATTTACCAAAAAAAAAAAAAAAAAACAACTCTGTTATAAAAAATAGCCATAGTATTTTTTAAAAAGATTTGTTGGTATATTTGTTACCAAAAAACTTTTATTTGTCTCTATTTCTGATCATTTCCTTAGGACAGGTTCCTAGAAAAGGAATTACCAGGCCAAATAGTTTGAATATCTTCAAAGCTTTTGATACATATTAGCACAATCTTTTTTTTTTTCTTTTGAGACAGAGTCTCTCTATGTCACCCTCTGTACAGTGCCATGGAGTCACAGCTCACAGCAACCTCAAACTCTTGGGCTTAAGCGATTCTCTCGCCTCAGCCTCCCAAGTAGCTGGGACTATAGGCGCCCACCACAATGCCCAGCTATTTTTTGGTTGCTGTTGTCATTGTTGTATAGCAGGCCCCCGGGTGGGGTTCGAACCTACCTACCTCAGTGTATGTGGCCAGCAACATAACCACTGAGCTACAGGCACTGAACCAGCATAGTCTAATCTTAAAACTAGATTGACTACATCAATGTCAGGTGACTGAGAAAACTACACAGGAATTGTCACTATAAATAACACCCCCCAATAGAAAAATCTAATGTATTATAAATATGTAAATCTTAGGCTCTGAATAGCTAAATGATCAAAAAGAAGCCAGGGCAAACTTTTGTTTAGGATGCTATTCAGGTGAATTAGTGCAATTGTGTGTATAAACAAATACAAGCACAAATAATGGACAAAGAAAAGTGGAAGAGCTCATAATTTTTGAATGAGACAAAAAGAGTCAAAAGAAGTAAAGAAGGTAAACATAATTTATTTTATACTTCCTGTCATACTTTCTTACCTAACTCTATTAGAGTTTTCTACTGTAATAATCAGGTGTTAGGAAGAGGAAAAACTGATATTTTAAATTCAGATCAGCGAATTGGTATTTCAAGGTACATTAGGTTAGCTGTCCATCTTCAAAAGTCAAAGGATTTTGTTACCATAAAAGTTTGAAGAAAGTCAAACGTAAAGCTATGAAAAGTAGAATCTTAAAAGCATGCTTTTTTGACAATCATTGCTGCAAAGAAGTGTACAATGATTCCTTATATCAGCAGTTACCGGGATATTCCAATTATCTGTACACTTCCAAAGCATGTGGCCGCTGGGGGCTCAAGAATATTGATTTTGCCAACCTGTGCTCTTTGCATTACTTGAAGCAATGCTCCTTCCTTCTTGCCACAGCCAAGAAGTAAATTTCCTCTATCATGCTGATAAGGTGAAAAGTGTACAGATCTCAGAACACTGAGCAGGAATTTTGGCATTTGAAACATTTTCCTTCAGACCAGGGGCATAGAACTGGTGTTGGCAGGGTAGAGAATTTGAGTGAGATGGCAAAAACTTTGAATGATGTTCCCAGAGATCTGGGTGGAAAGAAACCAACGCTCTAATTCTGTCTTTTCAACAGAGAACAGGAAAAACTCAGCTTTTGAGAGATGTCTCAGAAGTTACTTTCATTCAGTTCCGCCCCTCCTGCCCTCAAATGAATGAAAACATTCTCCAAGCAGACTCCAGTGAGCCAAGCAGAAACTCGGAAAGTTCCTGTCCAATTCCACGAAATCCTCAAGTTGCTAGATGCGAGTGTTATTACACCATTTTCAGGGCTCAGTATGAAAAGGGGACCAGGAGCTGAGCAGAGGGCAGATTTAAACCCGGGGGGAGGAGCATGTAGGACCTGGACCCGGCGAGCGCGGCATGTGGCTTTAATATCCACCAGCTGCTGGGGATCATAACCCGGCCGCTTTTTCTGTACCCCCCACCAGAATCCTACAATTCAAAGATTATTATAACCAAAGGGACCTCAGTGCCATGTTGTCTGAGTATGAACTCAAGCTCCACATTCAAAGTTGTTTTTGTTTGTTTTTTAACTAAATGTACCTGAAGGTAGCAGAGTGGACCCTTAATCCTCAAGCCAAAGCTTTAAAATAAAATTTTTAGGGGAGAAAGAGACTAGACAAAATGACACAACGCAATTAAGCCGACCGGGGAGGGAGATAAAGAAAAGTGAGGCGAAATGTGGCAGCCGGGGTTCCGGGCACAGGCGCTTTCTCCCTTCCCAGCTAACTCTGGAGACCCGGAGCTCTCCAAGGCCCGGCCAACCCGGTGAGTGTCCGGGCTTCAGCAAATGCCCCCGCGGTCGCCGCGCTGCGAGCAGCGCGTCCGCGCGGGGACTCAGGTGCCCGAGATGCCGGGACGGCTCCCCGGCTCCCCGGCTCCCGCGCAGACAATGCGGCGCGCCCCCACGGCCGCCGGGACCCACTCACCGACACCAGGAACTCCAGCGTGCCCACATAGTCGCGCTCGGTCTTCTGGAGCTCGCTGAGCACGCACACGCGCAGGCGGAGCTGCTTCTCCAGGTCCTTGGCGCTCTCGGCGCGGCCGTCCCCGCGGCTCTCGTCGCCCATGGTGGGCGGCGGGACGCGGCGCTGGCCGGCGGTGCTGCGCGCTGCCCGGGCGGCCGGGAAAGAAAGTTGCCGCCTCCGCAAAGTCCGAGGAGGGACAGGCGACTTTACATGCTGAGGAGAGTCTGGGGCGGGGGGAGAGGAGGGGTCTCGGGCTGGAACCCCCGCGCGGGAGGCGCGGGAGGCGCGGGAGGCGCGGGGCTCTGCGGAGGAAACTCCCGGGACGGGAGCTCCGGCCCGGCCCCGCTGCTCCGGCCTCACGCGGCCCGGGCTGGAGGGGAGGCGGCTCCGGCGGCCACAGCGGTGACTTGGACATTAATCAAATGCTTTGTATCCATGTGACTCCGACCCTTTACCCTTCGCCAAATCTCAGGAAAAAGGAAACACAACCCTGGGAAGTGCTGCGTGCCAGCTAACTAAACACACACTCACAGACACACACACAGCAGCACTTGTGATTGAACTAATTGGAGGTTCCCAAACCTGGGAGCCACATACTCCAAGACACAGATCTAAGGGTGCTCCTGGGACTCCCGCCTATTGTTTAGCTTTAATGTGTTTCGGACAAATCCCGAAAGCAAAGAAACAAGTCCCCACGGTTACATAACTGGACGGGAACAAAAACAACCACGGTATTGACCCTCTTGTCTTTGAAAAGAACCACATTGATTTTTGGTTTTATTCAAGCACAAAACAAGTTTGCTTTTAAAACCCTCCAACTGAGGATATTTCACAGGTCAGACACCCTTCTGTTTGCACTTGGAAAGTCAATTAGCATAATAAATGAAGATACTATGGGAACGCAACAGCCCTGACCATACAACAAACCACAGATAAAATAAGCATCACCATTGCACTGCGCTGTTGCCCATGTCTATAACTTTTTTTTTTTTTTTAGTTTTTGGCTGGGGCTGGGTTTGAACCCGCCACCTCTGGCATACGTAGCCAGCATCCTACCCCTTTCAGCCACAGGCACTACCCTATCTATAACTTTTTAAACATCAAGACGGTGTGTAGAGTCAACTAAAGGCCATTTGCACCAGTTTTGTTTCTAAGAGCTATTGTGATTTAACGTGGTGTCACCAATTGAAAAGATAAAGCTGTTGTTGAATATTCATCCAAAAAGAAATAATCTTAGGTTTTGAAAATGGAGAGCAGCACAGAGCATTCATTTTCATGTCAAAGTTTATTGCCTTTCCTTACTCAGAAACAGAGTCAGGACCTACTCAGCCTGAATATCAGCAATAATTTTAAGGCACAAAACAATGCATATGTTTTTGTCTTTGTATTATCCACTTATATTTTCAGAGTCGGATTTTCTACTACAAACTGTCCACAACGAGTGCCATTTAAATAAACCAAAGAGTGAATGTTTTTGATGCAAGAAAGAGGCATGTTAATTTGTTCCAGTAATTGAAAGGCTTACCAAAACTCTAAAATATAAAGATGGTATTTACATTAAAATAATTATGTGTCAGGTTTCCAGATGACGTCTTTTCAGAGCATGCTGTTTCCATTCGGCTCTGTAATGACTCAACGAGGGATTTACTTTTCTTGTTACATCAACGATACAGTCCTTGAATGATGTATGTGAAGCTGATGGAAAAGATGTACTTTTCCTCTTTCTTTTACATACGGCTATTTAGAGGTAGCCCAGAGCAAAAGGCAAATAACAGTAGATGGCTTCACACTGTGGCAAAAGGACAAAGGACAAAGTGCATTAAAGAGCAGACCTCACAGCACCTAGTCAACAATCAACAAAAGGAGTGGAAGACAGGAAGCACCAGCCGGAACGAGTGGGAAAATCCAATACGGAACAGCAATGTGCTGTAGGTGGCAAGGCGTAAATGCATTTCCTCCTTCTTAGGTCTGCATCCTTCCCTACTGAAAAAAAGTAAACAAAGCAGTTTTCCATCAGGTGTTCTCCTAGATAAACTAGAATCTTTCTACCCATCGTCCTCAATTAAATAAATGCTTATGCAGTTCCCTTCTATCAAATAAAAAAAAAAAATTAGTCTACATACAACAAAATTAGAGCCAGAGTATCACCTCTGAGAGCCATAGACTGGAGGTTGAATCACCACTAGGGCTTTACCCAGCCAAAGCATTTGCCTCAGTTCTGCACCCTTTATAAACAGTGCATAGTGCTAAGGCCCAAGTGTTAGGTAGCTAGGAACAGCTCTCTCAGGCTGCCATCTTGGGAGCTCAAGTGACTACTCACACCCGAGGAAGAGCGACCACCCTACCAATCTGTCAATCAAAACTTAGCATGCCAACTGCAAAAAGAGGACTCTCTACCCCAGCAACAGGTACAATAGAGTTTTT
>NW_003852508.1:4008734-4009293 GCF_000181295.1 Otolemur garnettii | reverse complement strand
GCCTTAGCCACTTGAGCCACAGGCACCGAGCCTACGATAAAGTTTTGAAGATGACCTAGTGCAGCCTTAAGACTAATTACCATGCCCTTAACTTAAATCTACATTGTGATCCACACCCCACAGTGGGGTCACAGAGAGGCTCATGGGAGGTCTGCATGGGCAAAGTCTGGTTCCAAGGTGACCGTGAAATCATGAGGTAGGCTCAAAGCATGGCCATCACACAGGCCTCTTTGCCTTTTCTCTGTTGCAACAATGAGAGCCTATTCCCTGGCTGTGGTATCTTGTTCTGTAAGCCTATATCTTGCTCTTACTCTATAAATCTTTTTCTTTTTCTTTTCTTATTTTTTTTTTTTTTGAGACAGAGTCTCACTCTGTCTCCCTGGGGTTAAGTGCCATGCCTCCTGCCTCAGCTTCCCAAGTAGCTAGGACTACAAGAGCCACAATGCCCAGCTAATTTTTCTTTTTTTAATAGTGATGGGGTCTACCTCTTGCTCAGGCTGGTCTCAAACTCCTGAGCTCAAGCAATCCATCTGCCTCAGCCTCCCAGAGTGCTATTATT
>NW_003852508.1:4005418-4008589 GCF_000181295.1 Otolemur garnettii | reverse complement strand
AAGACTGATTTCTAGGCAAATGTTTCTCAAGATGGGTCACAGACCATTGCTTTACAGCCACCTGAGAAGTTGTTGAAATGAACATTCCTGGGCCCCACATGAAATTCATTGAATGAGAAGCTCAGACATAAACACCCTAAATTCTTTTAAACTCACTAATGTCGGAGAACCATCTAAAGATTTACAGTTGATTCAAGAAAGGGTCACATTGATAAGTAATTCAAAGGTAAGCTACAAAGAATGCCTTGCAAAAAAAAATAGAATGATGGAAGCTTGCAGAAATATATTCATTTTTAATTGTGCAGATTCAGATTTCTCTTGGAAATGCTTGTGCAGAAAATATTACAATCCAACAGTTTCTTACCACTCCTCCATTCTTCAATATCATTTTTAATTAATGACCACATTCAGGACCCTGCATAGCAGTGCCTTCTGCCAGCCACCTCTAAATGTCTTCTACTGCCCTGGCTGGAGTTCTTAATTCCTCATCAAAGACTAACAGCATAAGAAAACAGGGCTGGAGTATCTGGAAACCTTCACTTTGATGGTAAATAAGGTCTTTCATAAACTCTGAATGTGTTGTATTCCTCTCCACTTCCTCCATTGAAACTTCAGGCTCTGTCTGCCAGGGGGAAAGAAAAAAAAGGCAACAACCAAAATGATGGACCAGATCCCAGTTTTTTTCCTGAAATACTAATGAGACTGAAACATCCAATGACAAGTAGATGGGGAAAAAGAAAACCAAAGAGTAAGGAGACTGGGTAGTAAACTAACTCAGTCATTAAATTTAATTCGTATGCATGAAGTTGGTATGGTTAGAATCTGTTATCATAAAATTCAAAAAGCCAAAGCCCAGTGCACAGTTGGCTTCCTTTGGTCAGGTGCAGACAAGGACTACTCCCGGACTGAAAGACTGAAAAACCCAAGGCTGCCTTTGTGCAAAAAGACGGTTGTCATATTTCCCATACAGGCCATTTCAGTCTTACTGCCATTTCAATACAACTATTTCCCCAGATAAAGTAATAAATCAAACTTGGTGCTAAAGTTCAGTAAAAGATATAGTACAGACAAAAAAAAAATTGAAAGCCCGCTTTATTACATGCCCATCTTGTTAAACAGAGAACTCCAAGAGTCATACTGTTCTTTATCCACCGGTAAATTGATTCTGTCATTTTCTTTACTACTCTGGTTTATGATAGACAACCCTAGACTATATAAGTACAGAAAAATATTGTGGATGCATTGGGACTGAACTAATGCACATTTAAGAGTCTCACACAAGAAATAACTCTAACAAATACTAATTAATTTACTTTATCATTCATGCCTAATACCTCATTTACTTCCACTTAATTTTTGAGGCCATTTAGTCAGCATAAGCACAGGATATTCTGGAACATGTAATTAATTCTAACATATGAATATAAGAATTTTAGAATATGTATTGCTTAAAAGGACAAAATATTACTTTCATAAACCACATTTTCGTTTCTTCTACAATGTTTTACGGTATGACAAAACAAATGGTTTAGGCGTCATTATTTTAGCAACGACCTGAAGTTTCTTACGATACGATCATTTCTAGACTAGTTTAAATAAGATCAAATCATCCTGATAACCATAAATCTAACCTGAAATGGATAATTACTTTCTCCTTATGAAAACTTAACCTGCAATCATCTCAGTAAAATAAACAACCCATTGTGGTCTGGGATTAGTCTCAGAAGAAAATCATCTTTGCAGGGCCCATCTGCTAAGCCTTCTCCCCCATCACGTCCTTAGAAAAATCTCCTCCAACCTCACATACCTTCAAGCTATGCCCCATTTCTCTTCTTCTGAGAGATATTTCTAAAGAGTTGTACTTACTGCCTCTGGTAGGCAGAATAATGCCCCCCTAAAGATATTTACATCCTAGTCCCCAGAACTATAAATACCATACTTTACATGGCAAAAGGTAATCACATGCAGAATCAGATATGATTCTGTTAGGGACATTGAGGAGAGATTCTCCTGGATTATCTGGGTGGAACATTCTAATCCCGTGAGGCTGCAGAAGCAGAGAATCTTTCCAGGTGATATTACACAGTGAGATGTGACTAGGGAGGCAGGTCAGATGCCGTGTTGCTGACTTGGAAGAGAGAGGGAGTAAACCACAAGCCAGGGATCACGGGAAGCTTCTAGAACAGTGATTTTCTACCAGTGTGCCATGACACTGGTGTGCCATGACAGGATATTACATGTGCCACAAACATTTTTTTAAGATCATTGATTAAATTATTCTTGAAAGAAGTTCAAAGCACAGTAAGTACATTCTTTTTTATTGCTTTTTTTTTTTTGGATTGATATAATGTAAGTGTGCTATTGAAGTTGATGATCTATAGGTTCAAGTGTGCCATGAAATAAAAAAGGTTGAAAAACATTGCTCTAGAACTTGGATGGGGTAAAGAAACAGTTCTCTAGAGCCCCCAGCAGGAAAACAGCCTGGAGGACCCCTTGACTTTAGCCCACTAGGACTCCTATCAGACTCTCACACACAGAAGGGTGAGATGACAAGTATAAGTTATTTTACGACGCTAAGTTTGTGGTAATTAGTTACTGTACCAATAACTGTCTTTACTTCTTTCTCTCTCAATCTTTTTTTTTTTTTGAGACCGAATCTCAGTAATGTCAACCTCAGTAGAGTGCTGTGGCATAACAGCTCACAGTAACCTCAAACTCTTGGACTTAAGCAATTTTCTTGCCTCAACCTCCCAAGTAGCTGAGACTACAGGCACTCACCATAACTAATAGCCCAGCTCTTTTTTGGTTGTATCATAAGAAACTTCAGGTTGTTGCTAAAATAATGACGCCTAAAACATTTGTTTTGTCATACCGTAAAACGTTGTAGAAGAAACTAAAATGTGGTTTTAGAAACTAAAATGTAGTTGTCATTGTTGTTTTAGCAGGCCCGGGCCAGGTTTGAACCTGCCAGCCCCAGTGTATGTGTCCGGCTCCCTAACCACTGAACTATGGGCGCCAAGCCCCAATCTTTTTTTCATTTAATTTTTTTTTTCATTTCAGGTTAATGTGAGGGTGCAAACAACCAGGTCACAATATTTGAATTTGTTTGGTAGAGTCCCTCTTATAGTTGTGTCCTGCTCCCAGTCTTTTCTCAAACCCCTGTAATACAGC
>NW_003852508.1:4000748-4004915 GCF_000181295.1 Otolemur garnettii | reverse complement strand
GGGTCTCGCTCTTCTTGCTCAGGGTGGTCTCAAACCCATGAGCTCAGGCAATCCACCTGCCTCAGCCTCCCAGAGTGCTGGCATTACAGGCATGGGCCACTGTGCCTGGTCTCATATATATTCTTTATATCAAAGAGTCACCATTTAAGTATGACGTTTGCTGTAGATTTTTCATAAATGTCCTTTAGTTAGTTAAGAAAATTTGTATCCACTTTATAGTTATAATTTTACTTCTCATATTGATAATTTTGTCTAATGTATAACACACTTCAACTACTATTTTTTGTTTTCAAAGATTTAGGCCAATGTCTTTAGACTGCTCATCATGGTGGGTGAAACAACTGGCAATTCTGCCCTCTCTCTGCCCTTCTCTCTGCCCTTCTCTCTGCCCTTCTCTCTGCCCTTCTCTCTGCCCGTCTCTCTGCCCTGCTCTCTGCCCTTCTCTCGTGTGCAATTGCACCAAACTGTGTGGCCATCTTGTATTATAAATTATGTTACTGATGCTCACTGCAGAAACAAGTCATATAATAAGATTGCATCTCCTTCTCTGTAGGTTCAAAATCATAACCCTCATGCTACTCAAGGGACCATGTCTCAGTTAAATGGTTTCTATTTCATAACATGCTATCAATTGCTGAAAGGCATGCATGACATCCCTTGGTTTCCTTCATATTTGAACCATGACTCTGTTATCCAGCCTGTTTTTAGGTTTTAGGCTTTTATTTCTATTTTTGGTGAAAATCCTAAGCAGAAAAGAGAAATATATCTTTCTTCACAAAGTCACTGACATTATCCAATTCCTTAGGCCAGATTTTGTTTACTTTGTTTCTCTTCTGCTCTTCCTGGAGAATTCTGATCCCATTGCCAATCTGGAATGATGGCTTTAAGACCTAATAGATAACTGTCATCCTGAGATTGTTTTCCCAAGGCCTCCGGGTGAATTCCATCATCTCTTCCATCAGAAATCCTTTCTACTGATGTATTAATTTCCGAGGGATGCCATTAGGAAGTATGATGCCTCACAGCTCTGGAGACTAGAAGTTTAAGATCAAGGTGTGAACAGGGATAGTGCTTCTGAGAGGTGTGATGCGGATCTATTTATCCCTCTCTCCTTTATCTCTTCTATATTCTAATAGCCTCAGGCATTCCTTAGCTTGTAAAGGGTGTTCTCCCTGGGTTTTCACATTATCTTTCCTCTGTGCTGGTCTGTTTCTGTGTTCAGACTTCCCCTTTTATAGGGATATCTTAAGGTCCACCTTAGTGACATCATCGTTAAGACCTTATTTCCAAATAAGGTCACATTCACAAGCACTAGGGTTTAAGACTTTATCTTTTGGGAAGATACAATTTAACCAACAGCACTTGATATCTACCCTCCTTTTGATGGATTATATCTCAAATAACTTCCTTAGAAAGGGTACATGTTATACATTTTCTCAGTTCTACTGCATCTAACTATTTTGCCATCATGTTTTGTGGATGGTCTAACTGTGTAACAATGCTAAGTTCAGAACTATTGCCCATTATAACTTTGAATTTTGAATGCATTGGTGATTTCTCTCAGACCATTCGGTGTTGGTGATGAAAGTCAATGCTAGTTAACTCTAAACTTTGTAGAGGATCTGCTTCATCTATCTGAAAGTGTTTGAGAATCTTCTCTTTATCTTTTATGTTTGAAAAAAGATTTGAGGACTATTTTTGCGCTGGGGTCTTCTTCCAATTATTTTCTGGAAACTTGATGAAATCTTTCAAACAGAAAGGTCATCTCTTTTGTTCTCTGGGTAAATTTTTGGTTCTGTTAATTTAGAATGTCTCCCCTTTGGTTGTAATGTGCCCATTTTTCTAGATCTCCCGTGCACCAAGTTGCACTTGCCAGAATCATTTTCTGTATCTAATCCATTTCACGTGTTCCATCTTTCCTTTTTCTTTGTGGTTGGTGTTGTCTCTCTTTGTTCAATCTCTTTGCTGGTGTTTATATTGTTTATGTAGTGAGAGCTTTGCTTTATAGTCAAAGTCTTCTTAGAAATTTTCACTTGGCACGAGATGGTGTGTGTAAGAAATGCCCTAATCTGATCTTCAATTGCTCCTTTCCCATTGCATTTTGTTTTTGTGCTTTTGGGGCACCATCTCCTTGAGTCTTCCTCTGAAGTGTCTTCAGGAGAAACTTTTCTATTCCTTAATCTTGGCCCTTCTTTCCTGAGGTTGATGGTCTTTGAATATATCTATTCTATTTAAGAAAGGGGAATGGAGTATTTCTCTCTTTAACTGGGGTGTGTTTCACCTATCGCTGTAGGTGGGTCTGTTTTCCCGCTTGCTCTCTCTCATTGACGGGAAGGCTGACTGGGGACTTAACATATGTGTCCAAGGCCAAACTAAACAAAGAGAACTTTGTTTAACTTTGTTAAACTTCCTAGTTCACTAGGAAGAAATAGGCAGGGAGCAACTCTTTAGCTGTAGCAGTTCCAATGGCCAAAATGGGTGCACTTGACTGTGAGGTCCTGGCACCAAATTCGGATACTTACATTTCCTTAGAGAAGAATCCTTAGGTATTTTTGGATTCTGATGCTCTGTTCCTGAGCTGAATATCAGGGAACGTAGAGAAGGGAAGCAAGGAGATGGATATGTCAGAAAGAAAGCAATTAAGCAGCTCTGCAGACAGGCTTCTCAGCCCATCCTGTCACCTTCATACCCACCACCTCTCCCCGATGCAGCTCCCTCCCTCTGTTACTCTGTTCTGCCACCTCCTTGCTTTCTTTTCTTTGTCAAAAATCCTCCACCCTCTTTTCATCTTGCAGAAATTTGTTGAACTGTCTCTGCTGCACACATTTCTCTTTCATTCTCTTTGCAGCAGGGGTGTGTATGTGTGTGTGTTTTAACTATTATCTAATGGTGGCAGACAGCTTGAAGAGATTAAGGAGAAACACATATCTTCAACTATCTTGAGCCATCTTTAACTAGAAGTTTCAAATGCAGTATAATACAGCTGCCAGTGGAACATTTAAAAGGACGTATGGTTGCCAAAAAAAAAAGAAGTGGTGTCTTCATATCTTGATTGATGACGGGCCCATATGCTTAAACGCGTGCACATACACAGATGTGGCAGAGCAGAACACCAGCTCAGAAAGGAAAGGAATAAAAACTGACGTATACTCTGGATGCTGCTTTGAAGACAACACTGGACAATGGGTTATCCAACAGACGTTACTTTCAGCGCACAACTCGCCTTACTCAACCATTTTAGATGCTGTCCCTTACTAAATTGTGGCCCTCTGCGTCTTTGCTCCCTTGTAATTTGATCATTCTACTGCTCGTATTAAGAGAGGCAGTCTATTTTTTCTGTTAAGTCTTAGCTGGCTGTATGAGCTGTCTTTACCGACAGAATATGATGACAATCCATATGTTCTGGAGATTAGGTCTGAAAAGAACTTTTCCTCTCTTAGAAACTTCTAGCTCTACATCAAGCAAGGCAAAAGCCCAGTGTAGCCTATAGGTCATCTAGTTAGCCTATGGGATAAGCACCCCCACAGAGGAGAGCCAAGGCACCCCAACCAATGGTCATTATCAATTGTCAGATATGTGGTGAGGCCATTTGTCTCTCTCTAGTTCCTGTTGAGTTGTCAGATGACTCCAAGTGCATGAATGACCTCAGTTAGACCAGAAGAGGACCATGCACATGGCCAACTCATGAAATGGAGGGAAATAACAAATCACTGATGTTTTTAGCAAGAGATGGGCATGATTGGCTTAGATCAAGTCAGGTCCTACTCCTTGAGCTGAGGGTGAGTTTTGCCCTATCCAAGCCAATGGGAAAGGAGTGAAATGGATACTAGCGAGGCAATGGTCATGACAGGTGAGAGTGGGTAGCGAATGACAATGGAAAAGCTTGTTCCCTGCCCAGCCCCTGCTTCCCCTGAAGCCAACATTGTCCCCATGGAAGCAGCCACCACCAACAGAATGGCCACCTCTGAGACTGCCTAGTTGTGGCCGATAATCCAAGTCTCCCTTTGTGCCAACATTATGAATCTACTCCACGTTTTGAGAGTCTGTGACTTTCAAAGTGAGCTGCACCTACTGCCAAAGTGCTGGGCCGCTCCCCAGTCTAAACTGAGCTGAGGACAGAGGGTCTCACCAAAAGACAAGGTAACGTTGGAAAGAGAGAAGATAGGA
>NW_003852508.1:3995080-4000625 GCF_000181295.1 Otolemur garnettii | reverse complement strand
GGCTGGGAAGGCCACCTGTTCCTTTGGTCAAAGCTGACAGCAGCTTTGCGGTTAGCAAGGCCAGATATGGCTGCAGAATCAGCTATAACTGGGAGGAAAGGGGATGCACAGTGGAAAAGCCAGGGTCTGGGAAGGATTCTGAGTTCCAGGACACCCTCCACAGCTGCCACCCAGAGTGACATGTGGGCCTGTGCTGCAAGTCACACACACATCTGGCTCTCTGAAGCGCAGCTCTTTGCTTCCCCCTCCCTGCCTGACACTCCTACATTCCTTGATGGAGTAGGGGAGGGAGATTCTCACTTTAACTAGGACAAGCCTAGCAGACTATGTATGCTCCAGCTTCGGAGGTCCGCCTGGCCTGCAGCGAAAGTGCACACCTGGGGTGGAGCTGTGGCCCGGCTGGGGTGGACCTGTGGCTAGGAAGGGAGGCTCGCAGATGACGGGAAAGGGACCAAATGCTCATAAGGACCTGAAAAAGATGCCGCCATGGATGGGTTTCTCCCAGCGCTCACATTCTTCACTCACACACCGGTGTGCGTTCAAGTCAGATTTATTTTTTAGATACACAACACTAATTATTAAATTATTGTTAAATGTATGCCATTTGATAGTTTGTTTTTTAGCACTTTTCATTTGTATCCTAAGAGTGGTGGGTGAATAGCTTTGTGTGCCGTCTTTAACAAGTTTTGTTGTTAAGGTTAAACTGGATACTTCAGATAATGAGGAAACATCTTAATAAATCTATGGTCTGAAAATGGCTTAAATAACATTGACATCATCTATTTTTAAAGGCTAGCTAGAAGTCAGTTATCAAACCATCCACTGATCCCAACTTGGCACCTCCTTAAATAGAAATCACCCTAATTTATATCTCCTATTGATATTTCCTCCTTTTTCCTATGAAAATTCTGGTAACTTATGTTTTCCTTGGTGAGCTTTCATTCCTTCCTTCTTCTCGTTTTTCCATTTGTTGCCACATAATTATATGTAAAATCATCTTCTAATCTCGCCAACATCAGTAATATGTCACCTTTCTTATTTCTAATTTTTTGTATATTTTCCCTGTGTTCTTTTCTTCTTAACCAGGTTTGTGAGAGAATATCTTTATTTTACTGGTCTGTATATGCAACCGGCTTTTGAAACTTATGGTCTTTAACAAATTTTCTCTTTATTTATGTTTCTTATCTTTATTAATTTCTTTTTTCTCATATAGTCTTTGTTGGTATTTTCTGATGTTCTAAGTACTAAAATATTTCATAGTGAATCATTTTGCTTTGATTATGAAAATACTAAAGATTGTACATCTTTCTGTGAACAGCTTTCTTATATGTCTCATTTGTTTTAACACTCGTCTTTTCACTACTCTCTCGATGGTTTGCAATTTCTGTTTTGATCTTCTGTGATCCAACAGTTAGTTAGAAGTATGTTTCTAGGCTAGGCCAGGTGGCTCAGGCCTGTAATCCCAGAATTCTGGGAGGCCGAGGCAGGCCTAGAATGCTTGAGCTCAGGAGATTGAGACCACCCTGAGCAAGAGTGAGACCCCATTTCTACTAAAGATAAAAAAACCTAGCCAGGCATCATGGCTTGATCCCGAGTTTGAGGTTGCTGTGAGCTATGATGCCGCAGCACTCTACCCAGGGTGACAAAGTCAGACTCTGTCTCAGAACAAAAAAAAGTATGTTTAGGGTGGCATCTGTGGCTCAAAGGAGTAGTAGGGCACAGGCCCCATATGCCAGAGGTGGCGGGTTCAAACCCAGCCTTTGCCAAAAACTGCAAAAAAAAAAAAAAAGTATGTTTCTAAATTTTTAAGTCACTCATTTTATTCATCTTCTTAATATTTATTTCTAATTTTAAAAAAATTATAAGGGATCTCTACTTTAAAAATATATAAGCATTTAATAGTGGGCAACTTCATGATCACTTTTTATAAACGGGTACAATTGTATGGGGAAATAATATATTCTGAATTGAACTTAGAGGATGTTACATTGTATATGAATAAAATTGAGGGTATTTTTTTGAGTTATGTAATTTTGTCATATCCTTAATTAATTTCTGTCTTCCAAGTTGGCCTAGTTCTGAAAATGCTATATTAAAATTCCCACTATAGTTAATTGTATTTCACTTTATTAATTCTTTATTTTTTAATTGTATTTTTATTATGTTCTTCTTGCATTTACAATAGTTTATATTTCACAGATCTAACTGCTACACTTTTGGGGTGTATAAGAGTTTATAACTAATATATATTCTTCATAAATTATGTTCTTAAATATGACAACTATAAACATGTGTTTCATGGCATTTAACATTTTTAATTTAAATTCAACCAATCCATCAGCATTATTACTCATGCTTTCTTTTATTTGTGTTTTCCTGATCTCTCTTTGCCCATCTCTTTATTTTTGTTATTTTTTTATCTTTTTTTTTTTTATTTTAAGAGTTCTTGAAATAGAACAGACACAGTGGCTCATGCCTCTACTCTTAGCACTCTGGGAGGCCGAGGAGCATAGATTGCTTGAGCTCAGGAGTTCAGTTTTAGACTAGCCAGAGCAAGAGTGAGACCTTGTCTCTACTAAACATAGAAAAACTAGCTGGGTGTCATGGCAGCCACCTCTAGTCCCAGCTATTCAAGAGGCTGAGGCAGATCACTTGAACCCAGCAATCCAAGGTCACTGTGAGCTATGACGCCACAGGATCCTGAACCCAGGATGAGAAAGTGAGACTCTGTCAAAAAAAGAAAGAAAGAAAAGAAAAGAAAAGGAGTCCTGAAATATATTACTGGGTTTGCTTTGTCACCAATTAACATAATTCACTAATTAATAAATTAAAAAAAACTATTTGATTATTTCAACAGATTCTGAAGTGGCACTTGATAAAACGTAGATGTAATTTATAATAAAAAACTCTCAGAAGGTATTAAAGGAAATAGCTTACACATGATAAATGATACTGACTTCAAACTACTAACAAACATTATTACAAACACTAACACCATTTTATAAAGATCAGGAACAAAAATTAGTGCTCTTTATTATCATAATGAAGCAACAGTGAGTTAGCAATTCCAGGGAATATATTAAGATAAGGTTATTGCTGAACCTTGCAATATTCACATGTTCAATCACAATCCCCAAGATAATAATAAGAAAAACTGGGGCCTTGGCTCAGCACCTGTAGCTCAAGCGACTAGGGTACTAGCCACCTACACCAGAGCTGGCGGTGTCGAATCCAGCCCAGACCTGCCAAACAACAATGACAACTACAACCAAAAAGTAGCCAGGTGTTGTGGTGGGCACCTGTACTCCCAGCTAGTAGGGCGGCTGAGGCAAGAGAATTGCTTAAGCCCAGGAGTTGGAGGTTGCTGTGAGCTGTGATGCCACAGCACTCTACCCAGGTTGACTGCTTGAGGCTCTGTCTCAAAAAAAAAAAAAAGCTGTGGCCTTTGGGAGATGTTTAGGTCCTGAGGACTCCTCATAAATGAGATTAGTGCCCTTATAAAATACTGGAAGAGATTGTTGGCCCCTTCAACCCTGTGGGCCGCAGTGAGAAGGCATCATCTGTGAGGAACGCCAAGGCCTTCATCAGACACCAAATCTGCCAACATCTTGAACTTCTCAGCCTCCAGAGTAGGGAGCAAAAAATTTATGCATTCATAAATTGCCCAATTTCCAAAGTATTTTGTTATGGCAGCCCAAATAGACAGTAAATATTGAACAAGAAGAGATGAAGAGATTAAATTACCTTTTTGCTGGTGTGATTGTATGCTATAATTAAGGATAATTGGTTACTTTTAAAAAGATAAATGTGGAAAAATAGAGCTGCATTGTATGCTAGGACAATAAGCAAAAAACAAAAAGAAAATATTTTCTATTTATGACATGGTTAAAAACTCTAGCATGTATAAATTTAATTCTAGTGAGGTGCTTATATGAATATAATCATAAGCTACTATTGGTGACCACAAAATTTATAAAAGGGAAAGTCTTTACATCATGAAAAATATCTACAAAAATTAAAAGGGCAGGAGAAATTTGTCCTGCAAATACTCAATGCAAAGCCAATCCTATTCAAAAGGATATGATGTTAGCACATAAATAGCCAACTACTATGAGAGTAACAGAAAAAATAGCCAATAGATATACATAGAAATTTAATATTTAGCAAAGGCAGCATTCCAACATAGTGAGGAAATGGAACTTGCATGTCAGGCCATCATGGAATAATACGGACAGGACTTAGCTGATCATCTTAGCCAGAAAAGCAAACCCAATATAGGAAACAATAGTTCTCAGACATTAAACCATAAAGAGTGCACAGGAGTGATTCCCAAGAAAGGGGAAATGAACTTGACCTATGAGTTGAAGAACCTTGGGACCCAGGTGTAATAATAATAATTGACCAACCACCAAACAGTCTGAACATCCTCACTTCTTCCATGTTAAATGGCGTGGGAGACTAAAGACTGCTGTGAATACACACGCTGGACAGCTCATTCAGACTTGGAAAAGGCCAAAAAGGCTTCACGAAAGAAACTTCCAATAACGTCCTGGATGATAAGAAAGGTTTAACTAAGGAAAGAAAAGGGTGTGAGAGGGAAGACGGCCCAACAGCTGGGTAGCATATGAGAACTGCAGACAAGAAAATGACCTGTGTGCTTAGACTAAAGATAAAGTTTGTTGTATGTGATGAGTGGGAGTTAGAAGGATAGAAGTTGAAGAGGTGAAAGGGAAGGGAGAGAAAGAAAAACTGGTAGGAAAAAAAAAAAAAACTTTCCTGGGCAGCACCTGTGGCTCAAAGAATAGGGCGCTGGCCCCATAAACTGGAGGTGGCGGGTTCAAACCAGACCCTGGCAAAAAATTGCAAAAAAAAAAAAAAAAAGAAAAAAAAACTTTCCTGAGAAGGAATGAGGCATGGGATCCAAAACCAGATGAAGGAATTGGCAGACCAGGAGCATCTTTTCTTTTATAACAAAAGAAAACAGTAAGCACAAACGTGGTGCAGGTTAGTTTGGACACCATCTGGACAAGATGCCAACCTTATCTACGAAGTAAACTGTGGATGCATCTGTCGGGTTGAAGGGTCCGAGGCTGAGGAAGGAGAGAATTGAGGGCCCAGGTGAGACGAGAAATCATGATATCACAGGGGCTCCATCCAGTCTGTGAATTATTCTGATAACACTCTGGGGATACTCAGAGCAAATGAACCATGTAAATGATGCCAGGACAGGGTAGAAACTCTATTCCCCACCATATTTCCCTGTGCTACCTTTTCTCTCTTCAATTGTCAAGAAACATTCATTGAGTTCCCAGGGGTCTGAATATTGTAAAAAGGAGACAGACTCCTGAATGCTTTACCTCTGCCACATCCCCTTAGCTTATCCCTCCTTCAGAGAAAGAGATCAGACTCATTTAATCCCATGGATTCTTTTTGAAGCCGTGTTCATTGGCTGCTATGGAACACATTACACAGCACCCTTCTCTCCTCCATGCTTTTCCAAACCAACTCTACACCTATTTTTAGAACTTTTAGTGTATTCCTAAGT
>NW_003852508.1:3969518-3994861 GCF_000181295.1 Otolemur garnettii | reverse complement strand
GGCTATTTTTTGGTTGCAGCCATCATTGTTGTTTGGCGGGTCCGGGCTGGGGATTCGAACCCGCCACCTTAGGTGTACGTGGCTAGCGCCTTAGCCGGTTGAGCTATAGGCGCCGAGCCAGATTTATGTCACTTATGAGCAGAATCTTGAACGCAATGATTATGTTGACTTCACCAAAATTTGCATTTTGTAGGAGCATTAGGAACCAAGTGGGTTGTTAGGGAAACTCTGAAGGAAAGAAAGAACTAGAGCTGGATGCAGGCTTTTCCTTAGCATACAACAGAATAAACAAAACCAAAGAAAAATAGATCATCAAGAAGGGACAGGTGGTATTTCACACCTTGTACTCACCTTTTACTTCCACCCTGAAAACAAGAGCACAGAGGAAATTGAAAGCTGAAATATTATAGCTGGGCATTGTGGCAGGCGCCTATAGTCCCTACTACTTGGGAGGCTGAGGCAAGAGAATCGCTTCAGCCCAAGAGTTTGAGATTGCTGTGAGTTGTGATGCTACAGCACTCTACTGAGGGCAATGTAGAGAGACTCTGTCTCAAAATAAAGAAAACTGGAATATTAGCTTTAAGAGAAGTTAGGACATTAGAATCCTCTTCTTATATCCTTGACCTAAAATTTTTACCCACTGTTTTAAAGAAAAATTTTGAATAACAGTAAAAATCACTGCAGTTTTTTAGTGGTTTAATCCTATTTTAAATTTTCTGAGCATCAGAACCCATTCACAACAATAGATTAAAAGGTTATTTTTTCAACACTAAAAGCAAAACTGATGAGACAAATATGGGGACAAGCAACAAGAAAATTTGAAAGCTAGACAGTTCTGAAAAATCTGGATGGTTTGGATGCTGAATTGGTTAGGAACAAAGTGGTCCAGACTACATTTATTATATCTGTTGAGAAGTTGTGGAAATTCTATGAAGTTTTCAAGAGCTCAATTGAGTGATCAGAAAATTTGAGAATTCTCATTAGATTTGTCCTCTTACGGATTTTCCTAATTAAAAAGAATAGTTTATTTTCATTCTTCCCTGAAGAACCATGATTAGATTCTGTGCCTAGAGTTTGGTTTCCCAGTTAAAAAGGACCTCCAAGGAAGAGGAAATATACCATCCTATTTGTATGCTGAAGATGAGCTGTGATCCGTTATTTGCAAAGTAATAATTTGAAATTTCCTGGGTAATGGCACACTGGTTCTTTATAAGAATGAATATTATCCATAAACATTTTTCTTTCAGGATATCCCTTTACAGAATAATTCTATCGTCCAACTCTAGAGTATTTCTAGCATGCTTGAAACAGCGCCTGGCACATGTTCAATGCTATATAATAGTTGTAAAATAAAATAAATTTTAATTTTATCAGAGCTAATTATCCTTTTGCTTTATTTCCATGGATTTTCAACCTTAAAGTCTGAAGACCAAAAATTGCTCTATTATTAAAACAACTTCTTACAATGCCTTAAAATCAAAACCTGTCTCAATTCTTTTCTGGAATTCAGAAAGAACTTTTTTAAACATGATTGACACGATCTTTGAAATTTTAGTTTAGGCTTAGAGAATACGTCTGAGAGCTTCCTTTAAGATGTCTTTGAGGAATAGCTAATGCTTAGCAGAAGCTTTCCTTTATTTTAAAAAGTTTGAGAAAGTATTGCCAAATTAGATGCCATGGAAAATTCATTTTTTATTTTAAGCAGAAATTTCTAGCATCCTAATTTGTATTGGAGCTTTTGTTCATGTCATCTAGAGGATTTTTTAATGTTCTTTTTAAAAGTAATACTATTTTCATCAGATTGTAAGAAAATTCTTGCCTAGATCAATCGTGGGAGTTTCTGAAGTGTGCTCCTTTGTTTTTAACCCCAAACGAAGATGACTTATGTAACTGCTGTAGGCTTTTTCCCTGGGCTTCTTACTAAAGCAGGGATGAAAGCATATTTGGGAAGTCCAGATGATTCTTATTTTCAAAAATTGAGTAGCTTGGCACACAAATCTCCTAGCTAGGAAAAAAATAATGTCCTCAACACTATCATTTGCCATTTATTTATGTCTATTCCTCTCCTTCTGTGTCATCTTTATCATAACCATAACCTCTGTCATCCTACAACCATCCTCCCTCAACCCCACTCATTGATATATGCAGTTGGCTTTTCCTCCATTTTATATAATCTTTTATTTTATTTATTTATTTATTTTGAGATAGAGTCTCAAGCTATCACCTTGGGTAGAGTGCCATAGCATCACAACTCATAGCAACCTCAAACTCTTGGGAGAATTGCTTAAGCAATTCTCTTGCCTGAGCCTCAAGGCCTGTCTATTTTTTTTGTTGTTGCAGTTGTCGTTGTTGTTTTAGCAGGCCTGGACTGGGTTCAAACCTGTCAACCCTGGTGTATGTGGCTGGTACCCTTACCCACCCTGAGCTACGGGCGCCCCCCTATTTATGTATTTTTTTTTAAGACAGAGTCTCACTTTGTCATCCTCAGTAGAGTGTCATGGCTTTATAGCTCACAGCAACCTCAAACTCTTGGGCTCACTCGATCCTTTTGCCTCTGCATCCCTAGTAGCTGGAATTATAGGGGCCAGTCATTACAATACCAAATTACAATACCAAAATACAACAGGGCCCGCACATGAGTTAACCACTTTTGCTGTAGGCGCTCAATTGATGCAAGATGTGCCTGTTGAATCATGGGGGAGGGGCACAAAACAAAGGAACCCGACCCGCAAACTGCAGCACCCAGCTATTTTTAGAGACGGGGCCTCGCTCTTGTTCAGGTTGCTTTTGAATTTGTGACCTCAAATGATCCACCCACCTCGGCCTCCCAGAGTGCTAGGATTACAGGTGTGAGCCACCACACCCAGTCTATTTTATGTAACTCTGTATACAATGTATGTGTGTAATCACAATTTCAAGGCAGGTCTCCAAGTTTTCCCTGTCCCATCTGATTTTCCCTGTGTGAACGAACGTTCCTTTACACAAATACAAGGCTACCACTGTGGCCTTCTCCAGGGACCTCACCTGACTTTAATTACCTGGTCTTGACATTCTTCCAATCCTCCTTTGTGACAAAGAAAATGTTATTGGCTACCCAGGGGGTTCAACCCCACACACTTACGTAGAAAAGATAAAATATGATAACAATAGATCTTCCCTCAAATTAAAATCAAGTGCATCCTTGGCAATATTGACACCATGAAAGACAGCAACAAGACAAAACAGTCGAAGAAACAAGATTTGGCACTCAAATCTTAAAAGACCCTTGGGCCAAAAATTGATTAACATACGTATGTTGCACACATATACTTTAAAATATGGCATATATTCATTCAGGCTAGATGGATGATATCAACACATCTGTCACTAGTGATTGTAACTTGAGTAAAGGAACTGTATTTAAAATATTTATTTTATTCCAGAAATGTAGTTAATTCAAAAAATGTGGTTTCCTAATGAATGTCACTTTATTTGGGCTTCAGTGGTCCCAGATGTGTGTGTGAGTATGTGTGTACAAAACCATGTATTATATATAAAACTATGATCAAAGATATAAAATATGTTTCTAATTATTATACATACATGTATATGTCCACGACTTAGGAATGTGAATGAAGACAAATAATCTTAACTTCTAACTGGGTTAAATAATGACACATTTATGGCAAAATGGTTTTTTGACACCAACTTTGGACAATGTCATACTCCTGTCTTACTTTCATTCCCCTCAGTCAGCTTGTGTATGATTACGAGTCCATTTTAAGATAAGCTCAGTTTATTCAAACCTCGAGTGAATGAAATCATTTAGGAAAGTTGAATTTAGCAGGAAAGCCTTTTTTCCTTCAGAGGGATGAGTTTATACCCGGAATTAACAGTAGGGGTGATTCTCAGCCTTCTCAAGTGAGCACAGCCCCCTGCACGGATGGCAGGAGGATAATCCCAGAACATCTCAGTTATGGCCGCTTTCCACTGTTTCCTCAATTAAAGGCTAACGTTGCATCCCTAAAACGATGGGTATTGGGAATAGAAACATGTAGCCTCAAGCAAGCCTCATGTGCGGAATGGAATAAATAGGTCTAAGAATAAAACTGTATCTTTGTAGACCCAAGCAGTGCAAGAGAAGGAAATGCATTAAAATTAAAATATCATTTCATGGAAATGAGTTTCTCTGTACTGGTAAGGGGACTGTTCAAAGAAAAATATTTCAAAAGCAGGCTTCCTTACGGGATTAAGATTCTTTACAATTAAAAATCTCTGTCTTAAAACATTCTTCAACTTCAAAGACCTAACCAGTCAGGAAATCCCCTGGACTCCTTGGTGACACTTCTCATTTTTTAAGTCATAGGAAATTACAATACCAAAATACAACAGGGCCCGCACATGTGTTAACCACTTTTGCTGTAGGCGCTCAATTGATGCAAGATGTGCCTGTTGAATCGTGGGGGAGGGACGCAAAGCAAAGGAACCCGACCTGCAAACTGCAGCACCAGCCCCAGAGGAAGGAAGAAAGTGAAACAGCCAATTTTCATTCACTTCATAGAGTTCAGGAGAACATGTGAGTGTGTCTGCGTATGGGTGTATTTTGTCTGGGCACAAAGGTGCTCAGTATAATATGAAGTGTTGGTTGACTGATCAATTTTTGTTTTGCAAAAGCAGGATCCCTCCTTAGACAGAATTGAAATAGTCATTTCTCATTCAAAGAGTGGATCAAGGCATAAAGTCTGTTTACTTAAGTAGTTCAATATGCATGAAGATTTAAGTGATATAAGTTAATGTATGGAGAGAAGCATAACACTTCCAATGATGCTATTATCATTAAACATTCTAAATAAAACCAACAGCTTCAATTTATTACATGTATACTCTGTTCTAGACACTGTGGCAAGCACTTCACAGAATTCTAGAAACAATCTTGCATAGTAGTTTCTACTCCATAGGAGTTCTCACTCCATTTCATAGATTAAAAAATTAAAGTTGTGCCCAAGTTCTGGGAGTTTATAAGAAATGTAAGTTTTTAGGCCCTTCCTCAGATCCACTAAATCAGATACCTGAAGATAGGGCCCAGAAATCTATAGATTTTACAACCCCTCTGGGCAATTCTAACTCCTGCTAAAACTTCAGAATAACTGCCTATGCTATGCTATTTCTGACATATGCTGTCATGTGACGATGGATTGAATATACACAAATGTATTGGGCATGACTCAAATTCTCTACTTAGAAATTTCCCAGCTTTGTCATAGTTTATATAACATCTCAGCTATCCTTGTAAGCAGTACAATAATTTTAAGAATACCAAATCTGGAACTGAATCAAATAATTTTTATTAGTGTTTTTATTTTTTTATTGAATGGTAACTATGTACATTAATGCACTTCTGGGGTACAGTGTGGGGTTGTCACACACAATCCGAAATACTTCCATCAAACTGGTTAACATAGCCTTCATGTCATTTTCTTAGTTATTGTTCTAAAATGTTCACATTCTACTCTTAGAAAGATTCACTTGTACCCTTGTAAGATAAACCTCTATTAGTGTTTTTAAAAGGTAAACAGACTTGTTGCTGGGTGGCTCATGCCTATAGTCCCAGCACTTTGGGAGGCTGAGGCAGGTGGGTTGCCTGAACTCATGAGTTCAAGAACAGCCTGAGCAAGAACAAGACCCCATCTCTAAACAAATAGCTGGGTTTTGTGGCAGGCGCTTGTAGTCCCAGCTAGTTGGAAGGCTAAGGCAAGAGGATCACTTGAGCCCAAGAATTTGAGGTTGCTGTGACACCACAGTTGGTGTGAGCTATGACACCACAGCATTCTACTAAGGGTGACAAAGTGAGACTCTGATTAAAACAAACAAACAAACAGAAAAAAGAGATTTGTCAAAAATTACTTTTTTTTTTTTTGCAGTTTTTGGCCAGGGCTGGGTTTGAACTCGCCACTTCCAGCATATGGGGCTGGCACTCTACTCCTTTAAGCCACAGGTGCCACCCCAAAATTACATTTTTAATATAAGACAAAAATGAAAATTTAAAGATAATGTTAATACATATATTCTTTTTTATTTTTTATTTTTTTGAGACAGAGTCTCAAACTGTCATCCTGGGTAGAGGGCTGTGGCATCATAGCTCACAGCAACCTCAAACTCTTGGGCTTAAGTGATTCTCTTGCCTCAGCCTCACAAGTAGCTGGGACTACAGGTGCCTGCCACAACACCTGGCTATTTTTTGGTTGTAGTTGTCATTGTTGCTTAGCAGGCCCGGGCTGGGTTCGAACCCACCACCCTGGGTATATGTGGTGGTACCCTGCCAACTGAGGCAGCCATATAATTAGACCACTAGGGTGCCAATTACATGAGTAAAGAAATTATCTTGAATGATTCAGCCCCACCCGATAGATGTACTGTTGCTACTTGGCTGCAACCTCAAGCAAGACCCCAAGCAAAACCAGCAGAACAACCATCCAGCTAAGCCCTAGTCAACCCACAGAACATTCAAAAACATTAGATTGTCATTATTTTGACCCAAGCTTAAGTTTGGGACTATAAGACTGGGCAGGGGTGTTTGAGATGGCTTGTTATTTAGCCATAGACAGCTGAAGCAGTGCTAAGTAAATATTTGCAGAGTAAATGAATAAAAATGTTAGGCATATTATCACAACCATAATTCTACAAATACCACATCTATCTCCTTCTAAGAATATCAGGTAGCCAAACATGTAAGGCAAAGGATTATTGAAAGAGAGAGAAAAACAAAAAGTCCCTAGGGAATCATAAAAATGAACACTGTGTGGTTAGTGTGGTGTTATGTTTCCCCACTGGGTCAGAATGGAGATCAAGAGTCAGCTTAGGCTTGGTGCCTGTGGCTCAAGTGGCTAAGGCGCCAGCCACATGCACCTAAGGTGGCGGGTTCGAATCCCCAGCCCGGGCCCGCCAAACAACAATGATGGCTGCAACCAAAAAATAGCCAGGCGTTGTGGCGGGCGCCTGTAGTCCCAGCTACTTGGGAGGCGGAGGCAGGAGACTCGCTTGAGCCGAGGAGTTGGAGGTTGCTGTGAGCTGTGATGCCATGGCACTCTACCCAGGGGGATAGCTTGAGGCTCCGTCTAAAAAAAAAAAAAGAGTCAGCTTAGAGTTGAGAGAATCAATGTGTTACCTTGATCCGAGGATATAGTCAACAAAATGTCACATTATGCTCGAAATTAATTTGCATGTAACAGAGAAGCCATTCTTTATGACTAGAATAGGAACAATTCAAAACTTTGTTAGAATAGAAGATCTTTAAAAGCCAGTCTTTATAGATCATGATTAAAATAAGATCTAAAGAAAATATTATTATTCCAAAGAAATCACCTCAATATACTAAAGATATGTCCACACTTCTTCTAATTATAAAATTACCCTGTTTACTTATAAAAGAATTTTGTTTAAAGTTTTAACCATTCTTAAGAGAGTCATAAAATTACTAAAAATGGCCCAAATAGAGACATTTTACCAACACAGAAAATAAATTATATCACACTATAATTAGTGCTGTTCTCAAAACATGGCCTATCTTAAAACTTAATTAAAGTTTAACAAAGAATGACTAATGAGATAAATGAGTCAAATGCTGGTCAGCCCAAAACAAAAATAAATTCCAGGAATTTAGATAAATAGGTCAAGTTCTCAACTGGGATAAATTTAGAAATCTCCCTGAAGTATTACATTAGTTCTCTTATCAAGATTCCCTTAAAACAATTCTTACAAATCTACTCCTGATGATAAGAAGGAAAATTATAGCCACAAAGCTATTAATTTTATAAGATGATACTCCTATCTGCACCAGGTCTAGGTAGATAAGAGTTAATGAACGGTGCCTTCCAACAAGGACTGATTTCTGGGGCTACAGATGAAGGAACTACATACACACTTTATGGCACCTAAAATTTTAAAATTCCACTCTAAATACAACTTCTTGGATTTAATCTTAACTTTCCAGTTTCCCCAGCTTCATTCAGCCTGGCTAACCAGGGCAAGTATCCTGATCATCAGGATTGATGTACTGTGATAGCACTTTGCTTCAAAGAGGTAAAAATACGATAAAACATATGTCTCTGTTTGAGCCACAGTCGAAACAATAGTCAAAGCAATAACAACAAATGAATAGAGGCAACTGTGAGAATTTGTGCTCGGAATTTCCTCCGGAAGTTGTAGATTTTGTTTTCCTTTTTCTCTTTTCTGATGGTAGTTGATGATTAAGCCTTTGTTTGTGTGCTGTGAGGCTTCCTGCACAGGTGTACCTTGAAATTTAGTGAGGAACTTAAAGAGAATACGCATCCACCACTTATTGTTGCAGATGTTTGGGTTGCAGCTGAAATTTTAAATTCTTTCTCAAAGAGAGCAATGTAAGTGTAAATTAGATTAGTTTTAGAGTCATTTTAGAGTTAGAAGAGATTTTAAAAGAGGAGGAAAAAACACATACTAATTACTAAAACTTTACTGTCTGCCAGACACTATATACAGTTCAGATCTTCTAATTCTTACACACGTACCTCAACTATAATATTGCTTTCGTTTAGAGATGGGGAGACCTGAGACTCAGAAGAAATTTATTTAAGTTTCTAAAACAAAATTACTAGCCAAATCATTATAAGAAGCCACTTGCTCCAAACATGATGTTTTATCCTAGGACATATTGTGACAACGAGGAGACTTAGATCGTTCATTTATTCATGAATTTATAAAATAAATATTTATTGCATGCCCACTATATTCCAGGCATTTCGTAAAGCTCTGAGTAGGCTGTAGGGAACTATTGAGACCCAGTCTTTCCCTTAGGCAGCTCTATACTTTCTGGTGGTTTGTTATGATGAGTCATTTCTTTTCTTTCAGACATTTATTAATTTGCTCATTCAATAAAAATGTATTGAGAACCTATTCTAAATGAGGCCCTGTTGTAAATATGTTGTAAGTTGTAAATAAAAGAACATTCAAAATACCCTCACACCCTCCTATTACTCACAAGGTAGTGCTAAAGAGAAGATAAGTAAGTAGAATATGATTGAATAATAATTACAAAGGATAAATAAATAAATGAGGGGAGGAGGAAGGAGAGAGACGGTTCTAATAACAAGCCTGGCAGGCGCAGAAGTCCACAGTTAGAGGACGATAATCTCAGGAAAGGCCTTGCGGAGGTAATGAAAGGAAGTGGAAGAAATCTGGCCAAAGAAGGGCCTTCCAGGCAAGAGAGGAGTGAGGGTCCAGGCTCTGAGGCAGGAGTTGGTCTGGGTAGCTGTAATAGGAGGAAAAAATTGCGAGACAAGGCCAGGGCAAGAGCAGGTGGGTTGTGTGGGGCCGGGTAGACTAGAGTGAGGCCCTGCGGTGGAGTGCTGCTGGCAGGGTGTGAGTGCTGGGCTGTATGGCCTGACTTTAGTTGTACAGGTGATTTCACAAAGGCAATATATTCCTTTTCACTTAAAAAACAGCCAATGCAGAGTAATCGGGACTGAAGAACGATTTAGATTTGGCACAGATGGTGCTGCCTGAAGAAAGGATAAATTAACTTTTCTTGAATAAGGCATTTCCTGTATTATTTTCAACCCACCCGTAGCAAGATGGAGGCTCTAGGCCAAGGGATACAGCACCAAGCACCGTTTTTGGCTACTGCTTCAGGGGCTGTGTGCAGAGCTATGAAACGGTTTTTCAAACTTTGTGAAAATGTATCCTTTTAGTCCTTCCGCTTTTCCCTCAGGCAACATATTTTTAGGTAGCGTATCACTCAAAAAATAATAACCAAGGAAGAGTTTTCCCTATGGGAATAAGCCAGCTTGAAAATAGTTGATATTCTCACCAAGAACATCGCCATTGTGGCTACGATGGAGACTTTAGACTCCAGGTTTGGTTTATGAAGGCAACTTCAGTTTAAGTGGCTTTCCTAAAGTTACACACTGAAGACTTAGCAGGGGTGGAACCATAATTAATTACTAACACCTTTCATGAATGAGCAGCTTCAGCATGTGAGGCACTGTGCCCAGAGCTCTGATGTCCGAGGGCACAGGAAGATGGAAGTTCCAGCTCCAAGAGGGACCGAAGACTGGCCTTTTCATCACCTTTTTTTCTTTCCTTTTTTTGGGACAGAGTCTCACTATGTAGCTCTTGGTAGAGTGCGTGGTGTCACAGCTCACAGCAACCTCAAACTCTTGCCCCAGCCTCCCAAGTAGCTGGGGCTACAGGCACTACCACAATGCCCAGCTATTTTGTTGTTGTTGTTGTTGCAGTTGTCATTGTTGTTTAGTGGACCTGGGCCAGTTTTGAACCCTCCAGCCTCTGTGTATGTGGCTGGCGCCATAACCACTGTGCTATGGGCTCCAAGCCATCTCCACCTTTTATCTTAGCTGGGCCCTCAGTGATTGGATAAAACCCCCACATTGCTGAGAGTGGACCTTCTCTACTCAGTCCACTGATTTAAATGCTAATCTCTTCCAAACACCTCACAGACACATTCAAAAAGAATGCTTCACTAGCTCTCTGGGCTTCCTTAGTCCAGTCTAGTTGACATGGAAAATTAACCACCATTTCTGAAGCAGAATTTAAGAGGCTATTCCCTTGTAGAGGACTCTGCCTCAACTTATCCCATAATTTTACTGAGCATAAACCTGTCAACTGTTAATATGTACCTTTAAGACTTCTCTGTTTATTCTTTCACTTATCCATGGAGGGGTAGAAAAAAATGGGGGGATAGAAATCATTCAGTGATTTAAGGGAATCAACTTGCTATTAATTATCTGATAACACTTTTTTTCTGGAATAAATGCTTTTAATTATATACAAAGGCTACAGACTCGGCAATAGGAGAACATAGTTTCAAAATTCAGATAACAAATAAGCCATTTTCCAGGCAAACTCCAAAAGCCTTTGCATAATGCCCACTAACACATATTAAGCTGAGTGAAGAAAAATGCCTAATGAAAGGTGATTTCAAAGTGCCCTACTTGCCGCTGCCATCCTGCCCACACCCTCATCTTCCTCTGAAGATAATCAGCAGTGCAAAGCATTTACACATTTAAATGATGCTTTGAAGTGAAATTCCACGTGCAGATGATTGTGCTTTTTAATGACACTGAGAGAAAGGGAGGACGCCCCAAACAAACAAACGACCCCTGCCCCTGAGGGTTTTCTTTTCTTCAGTCTTAAAATCAAACTAGGGAAACATCATGAACACGTGTGAAATATGTCAGTCATTCTAAACAACAAGTTGAAGCTGACATAAAGCAAATAGGTAATTTACTCAATCCAGTAACATTCCTTTCACACTTACTGACCTATTTTGCTTCAGGCATTTGGCCAGCTGAGATAAAAAGGATTTGGGGAACTATAGTACTTGAGGGTTGGGAGAGGAGGTAGAATGACAGGAACGTACAAGCTTCTGCTGGCAAGGACCAGCATGTAAAAGTAACACAGGGTTTGCCTGGAGACACAAGGAAGGAAGGAAGGGCCTGGTTTGGAGATTTATAGAACGCTCAGAGGGGGTCTTATCTTGCACAGAAGGACAAGCGGGAGTTGACCAGGTGACGATGGGCTTGGAAGAGGCGGAGCTGCTGGGAAGTACTTTGGAACTGCAGGTGTTGGGGAGGACAGCAGTGGTGCTCAAGCTTGAGCCCAGATTATTGGGCTCTATCTCAGGGTATCCAATTCAGGGGTGGGCTGAGCCCCTAAGAAATCGCATTGCTAACAAGTTCCCAGAGGCTGCTGACCCTGCTGGCCAGGAGAACCCACTCTGAAATCCCTGGATCAGAACATAGTCTGAGGTGAGTCACGGCACTGTCAAGTTGGGTTTCTGACCCTTCTGTCCCCTCCCAAAGGAGCTGAGGGCAAAGAGGCTGAAGGTAAAAGATGATGGGTCAAAATTTGGGTTTTAAGAAAGATTGTTTTGGATGCACTGGAAATAAGGAATAGGAGACTGGCAATGAAGAGTAATGTCGGCCTTTATGGTAATTCAGGGGAAAGGTGTAGTCACAATAGGGAGAAGACAGGAACCATCTTGCCTGACATTTGGGGGAAAATCAGAGTCAGAGCAGTATGCAAAGCTGCGTCCAGCGGGCCAGGCAGGGAACTTTAAATGCATTATTAAAGTAAGGCTTCAAAAAGCGGGGGGCAGAGGCCACAAGTGGTCCTGGAAGCAACCCGAAGGGCCATTTTTGCTCTTTTTCTATCGCCACCTCAGCATGGGCTGCCGTGTTGAAAAAGACCAAGGATTAGAGCAGGGGTCCTCAAACTTTTTAAACAGGGGGCCAGTTCCCTGTTCCTCAGACCATTGGAGGGCCAGACTGTGGGCCCCGGGACGAGTTGGCTGCTAAGCAGGACAGGCAGCAGCGGCAAAAACACCGAGTGGGCTGGGTAAATCCCTAGTATTTGGGCACTTTGAGATTCTGTCAGTTATTGGTTTGTATGGTAGACTTCTCTGAGTTCCAAATAAATTGTAAAACAACTCCAGACTAGCCAGAGAGCAAGATGACAAGTTAGCTAGACTAGTACTTTATTTATTCTCTAATCTTTATGGGGATACTAGAATGATCAAAAGTGCCATTTCCAAATTCTGTTATAGTCAAGGGCAAGAACGATTTGTGTTACATTTAACTTAGTTAGAGCACTTATTCATAAATTGGGATCTTAAACTAACAGGATGTCATTATTGAGAATGTCAAGGAACTGCTGGCTCTCATTAGTTATACTAAAATAATCTGAACCTCCAAAAATGAAACAATGGCCAAGGGTACTTTCCATTTAAAGAATTACTATTAACTAGAGGAAATATGCCTTGTTACTCTGTATTTATTTCCAAACAAGGACAATTACAATTTATACTAAAATAATCCTATGAATCTACAATGGGTGCCGGGCAACACACACACACACACACACAGGCACATTAGAGGAGTTTGCTGCAAATGTGTATTTTTCTCTCAATGAAGGATGGATTAATTTTCCATTAAAGCAATTAAATTCTTAATGCATTTTCATCATTTATTTACTCTTACAAGTGCACTCAGTAAGTAACTTGCACAAAGAGGAAACCTGCAAATACTTGGAAACTATAAATAAAGGTATAGGCATCAGAGCACATTTTAAGTCCACTAAGTGGCCGAGTAGAGTAATGTGGAATTGTCATTAATGCTAATGAGAGCTCCATTCTCCTAAAGTGAAAAATATAAACTCCATCAGATGCTACAGGCTGAACTATCCAAACACGCGGAACATAGGGAGAAACTCACAGAATTACTTAGCCCTCAGACACGAAAAGACCAACGAGCCTCACATGACATAGCAGAGGTGCCAAAAAATAGCAAGTCCCATTTTCCTTTTTCTCCTGCTTTTTCCATTTGCTTGCTTTGCTCCTGGCCTGCAGCTTCAAAGAGAGCATGCTAAGGAGGTCTGTTGGCCAGCGCTGGCTGTATTACCAGGTCCAGTCACTGATGCTTACTCTAATGAGAGCTTTGTTCTCTCGCTGAGCTTCAGAATGAGACTCTACATCCAGCTTGTGAGCAGCAGCAAGTAATGTGGAAATGAGAACAAATCCGTCAGGGGCTCCCTTTCTCTGCAAGGGCGGGAACAGTGCCCAATTCAGAGAACCCTCTCCCTCAGCTTGCAAAGACTCTGATTCAGTTGATTTGGGCTGGATTCGGGTGCAAAGAAAAATCATTTCTCTGCAATCACTGCTTAGAATTACAGTGTTAAAAGATAAACTTGGACCCAATAAAATTTATTTGAGCCTTCATGAATAAGCAGCACCAGATAACAAGGGTGCTCCAGGGGAAACTTTCAAAGGATATTTGCAAAGCAAGACACAGGAAATATAATTGACTGGTTAAAGTTAGAGGTTACTTTGGCAGTTCTGATTGGTTAAGCTTAAGTTTGCTTCTTCTGTCTACTCCGAGTCTGGCTTTGGTTTCCTTACAAAGCCCCTAAGGTGCCGGCCACCTCAGCCCAGAGGCCTCCCATTTAATTGTTAACAATAGACATGGAAGCAGCCTTAAGGACCTTCTGGTCCACATTGTTTATTTAATAGATTCCATGGCCTTGTCAGTCATAGAAGCTTGGACATTGCCTGGTGCCCATTCTCTCATGCCAATATGTAGTGTCCATGAGTTCTTTTGATATCCAATTTTGCCCTGAGAAAGAGAGTAAACAAGTATTTCTGTCTCAGTATAAACTGGACTAAATCTGAAACAGTGGCACAAGCTGACCAAAAGGCTTCATAGCATCCTGTCCTACCACTGCCCTCAGTGTAGTAGAGGAAAATGGGTGCTTCAGTGGAAAATGGCACTGTTTGCAGGGGTGTCCAACCTTTTTTTTTTTCTCTACCACTCATTGAAAGAGTAAGTGCTGTCTTGGGCCATGCATTAAATACATAAAAGCTGATTAGCAAAAACCAAAAGAAAAAAAGTCTTCTGCATACTTTTTATGATGTCTGACATCATAGGTAAACCAAAAAGTCTTCACGCGAAAGCAGCATGTGGCCCATGAGCAGCAGGTTGGTCACCCTTGGTTTAGAGCTTTAGCATACAACCTTTGGGGATACATGAATTTGATTCAATCAAGGCTCTGTGGCCTTTGAACTGGAAGTAGAACAGTGATAACAATGCAGTAATTTTTGTTTGTGTATATATATAAATACATATATATATATATAAATTCTGTCAAGTGGAGAGACCCCCTGCCTCACTCCCCACTCTGAGAGGGAAAGATAAAGGAGGGAGAAGAAGGCTGCATTTTATCACTTTACACACTTATTCCTGCATCCCAATATTCTAGGATTCATCTATCGGTGGCTCTGCCTTTTGATATCTTTGGACTGGTTATAATGGCTTTTTGTTTTTTCAGTTAATTAATGAGATTAATTTTTCATATTTTTATTTTACATTTTCATAAGAAACATACCTTTGCTTTAAAAAAATTCCCTAACACATCATCATAATCTTTAAATAATTCCAGATCACAGTAATTTAAGTTAATCAAATGAATTCTTTCAACTAGTGTATTTTTCTTTTTTTTGTAGAGACAGAGTCTCACTTTGTTGCCCTCGGCAGAGTGCAGCAACAGCAACCTCGGCTCGCGACCTCCACCTCCTGGGCTTAGGCGATTCTCTTGCCTTAGCCTCCCGAGTAGCTGGGACGACAGATGCCTGCCACAATGCCTGCCTGTTTTTTTTCTGTTGTTGTTGCAGTTTGGCCGGGGCTGGGTTTGAACCCATCACTCTTGGTATATGGGGTCAATGCCCCACCCACTGAGCTACAGGTGCCGCCCTCAACTAGTGTATTTTTTAAATACTGTAGTAGCCCAGTTAAAAACAATATACTGTCTAATTGGCTGAAAAGTATTTAACTCTAGGTGTGATCTTATATCGTCTATATGCTGAAAAGGTTTTAAGAGCTGCCAAGTAGGCTGATGAGAAACTAAGCTTGGTACGTGTGTATACCTTGGTCTAGTTGGGGGGGTTAACAAAAGTTAAAAACACTAATTGAGGAACAGAATGTAGATTTGGCATATTGCAATGGTCAAAATTCTAAAATACTGTCTCTGCAGTATCAGAAAAGGTAAATTAAGTGAAAACACTTATCATGAGAAAGAATATAAAACTCTTTGTTATCTTAAAAGATGTTATTTCTGACTCAATTATTTCTAGGGTGGTGCCTGTGGCTCAAAGGAGTAGGGTGCCAGCCCCATATACTGGAGGTGGTGGGTTCAAACCTGGCCCCAGCCAAAAACTGCAAAAAAAAAAAATTTTTTTTAAAAGTTCAAAAATTGTAAAAAAATTAAAAAAAAACTTATTTCTAATTTTATAAAGACTCAAACAGGCGTCCTCAAACTATGGCCCGTGGGTCACATGCGGCCCGCTGAGAACATTTATCTGGCCCGCTGGGTGTTTTTGCTGCCGCTGCCTGTCCTGCTTAGCTGCCGACTTGTCCCGGGGCCTGTAGTCCAGCCCTCCAATGGTCTGAGGGACAGTGAACTGGCCCCCTGTTTAAAAAGCTTGAGGACCCCTGACTCAACGGAATAAATAGGTTTCAACTTTCCTTCAATTTGTACTGCAAGTAGATTTCATATTTAATTCCTTTAACTATCATGAATAAAAAAGCAAAGGAAGCATTAGGTTTCTGTCACACACAGTGAATCCTTAGATGCACTCATTCATTTGACCAATGTGGGAAACTTATTTACGTGTGAGGCATCATACTGAATATTGTTATAGTCGGTCTAAGATTCACTTCAGTTTGCACTGAGGAGAAAGTGCGCTCTTGCACTCAGCAGAGCTTGAAGAAGACCTCCAACAACTCCTGCATGCGGCCTCCTCATGCAAAATAAGTCCTGTCAAGCAGATGGTCATCTCAAAGGTAAAACTACGTAACATATATAAAAAGAGTTGCAAAATCCTGTCCACAGAAAAGATGGAGACTTTAGGTCTTTTGTACTTTTCTGGATAGATTTGGAGAACATCATCCTAAGTAAAGTATCACGAGAATGGAAAAGCAAGCACCCCATGTACTCAGTACTAATATTAAACCAATAGTTGAACAACTATACTCCCACATGAGAGAAAAACACAACTACATCCAAATGGGGTGGAGAGGGAAGGGGGGGTTGGTGTGCTATCACCTGAAGGGTGCAATGTAAGGGTAAGTGGCACACCTCCTGGGTGAAGGACTCAATTATAACTTGGACTCTTCCTAACAAATGCAAACAATGTAATCTAATTATGCCCTTATATCAATCTGACATTTAAAAAAATCCTGTCTACATTTTAATTCTTTTTATAGCTATCTAGAAACACATCCATTTCAGAAATATATTGATATCTGGAGGAAGTTTTTGAACCTGACCTGGGATTGAATTATTATTATTTCATTATTATTATCAGCTACAGATATTTTCCACATGCTCTTTCATTTAGTGGTCACAGTAATCCTATGATTTAAGATATGTAAAACTAATTTATAGGTGATAAAGTGAGAATCAGGAAAGTTAAATCAGCCCCTAATATTTATTATTTATTAGTCATAGGTAATAAGTGGCTGAGTCAGCACTTGAACCTGGGTTGCCTAGTTTTAAAGCTTGTATCTTTCTACTCCTCTACACTTTTGGGGTTTTTTGTGGGTGATTTCAAACCAGTTAACTGAAGAAGTCAGTATCCTCAAAGAAATCTCCTCCCATCAAGGATCAGACAAGATACATACTTAATCTTTCTATACCCTAGTCAAATTTCAGCCTGGTTGATTCAGCACCAAATAATCTTCATAAATGTGACTCCTGTATTCTGTGGACATTTTTCAATATTCAAGCACAGGGTTCTGAGAAATGTTCCTAGTTAGGTAAAAATTTCTAAGTAATGGGGAACCCTGTTTCCTGAAGTAACCATTTGCTAGTCCATTCAACTACAAAATATTAAATTGCACAGAAAAGTTTTAAGAATTTTCTAGAGTAAATATTTTAAATAGTTCTTTCAACAGTGAGCTAATATTGAATAAATCATACCAGAAAAAGGTAAAATTATTATCAAGTATCCTGGCAATCAAGTCATATTATTAAAAGCCCTAGAAATATGTCTTCTCTTTAGGAAGAAATAAGCAATAATCCGATGTGAGAAATAGTCTTTTGAAGTTAAAAGAAAAACTTTAAAAATAAACCAAACTATTTCAATTGCAACCACAATGAGTCCTGAGAAGGACAAAAATATGAGTCTTTCTTTTTTTTTTTTTTTTGAGACCGTCTTACTCTGTCACCCTTAGTGCTGTGGTGTCATCATAGTTCATAGAAACTTCAAACTCTTTGAGCTCAAGCAATCCTCTTGACTCAACCTCTCAAATAACTGGGTCTACAGGCATGCACCACCATGCCCAGTGAATTATTTTCTATTTTTAGTAGAGACAGGTTGCTCTTGCTCAGACTGGTCTGGAACTCCTGAGCTCAAGCAATCCACCTGCGTTGGCTTCCCATAGTGCTGGGATTACAGGTGTGAGCCACTGTGACCAGCCAAAAATATGCATCTTTCAAAATTCCTTATATCAAGGAGCTCATGGTCTGTGGAAGAAATCCTTATCTTGATTATTTGCCCATGTGAGGATGGCAACACATCGGTTCCTTTCTGCGAATATGTCCCTAAAAAGAGAAAAACTCTCCAGAAATAGGAACCACCAGAACTTTCCTTATATCCATTGTTACTAAAATTAATCTTTTGGGAAAAGGTAGTCCAAAAAACCCCTGCAAATGTGAGTGTGTAAGAGAAACAATGTAAAACAAGGACAGAAGCCCTGAGCAACTGACACCTGTTGTTTAAGTTGAGAAATGTAAGAAATAGCCAGAAGAAAAGGGGGCTGGGAGGAAGTGGCCAGAGGAGTGAGTGGTGGTGAAAGCCCAGGAGTCAGCTTTCACAGAGGCAAGGTGTGTCACGCTGGGAGAACCAGCTGAGACAAAAGCAGCAGCCTGTGCATTTATCTTAACCAGGGTCATCACTGGAAACCTCACAGAGAGTCATTTTGGGGGAACTGTGAGGCTGGAAGCCAAATGGAGGGCACAGGAGGACAGAAGCTGTGAACACAGAACTTTTTGGTAAATTTGGTTGTACAAAGTTGGGCAAACATGACAAGGTTGCAGGAAGTGGGTGTGGAGTAGAGGTGGGGTTTTCTTGTTTGTCTGTTTCCAGTAGGAGAGATTAGAACATATTTAAATACTGATGGGATGGGTCAAAATGAAAAGGTGGGAGAAGAAGGAAACAATGGGTAGGGTAAATTTTTCTAGAAAGTGAGAGGGGATGGCATCGCAGTGACACAAGGCCCCTGCTGAGAAAACCGTGGGAACTAGCAGGGGAGAGGCTGGTGAGTCTGTCACTGGCAGAGGGAAAGGAAGGAGTTTCTTCTGATGATTCCATCTTTTTATCAGAAAAAATAGAAATTGAGTATATCTAGTAACAACTAGTGGGGCAGGAGTGGTGGCTCACGCCTGTAATCCCAGCACACTGGGAGGCTGAGGCGGGTGGATCACCTGAGCTCAGGAGTTCTAGACCAGCCTGAGCAAGAGAGAGACCCTGTCTCTAAAAATAGCTGGGCAGTGTGGCAGGCACCTGTGGTCCCAGCTACTTGAGAGGCTGAGGCAAGAGAATGGCTTGGGCCCAAGAGTTTGAGGTTGCTGTGACCTATAACCTAGTACCAAGGGCAACAAAATGAGCCTCTGTCTCAAAAAAAAAAAAAAAGAACAAGAGAAGTTAACTTTATTCTTTATCATCAATTATCCTGAACAGGTGCAGAGTGGATAATTAACTATGCTATTTAACAACATAACCTGGTGATGATTTAATGGGATTTTTCTATTTTTTTTTTCCAAATGGACTAAATCTTAAAATAGGAAGATTAGAAACTGTTTGAAATAGTTCGTTCTGGGTTAGGAATGGATTTACTAACAGTGTTTTCCAAGTCAAGAAGTCAGACAGGGATCTTTAACACAGTGGTGAGTTAGCTCAGAAAGGAGAATGTCTATTAGCACAGTGATGATCTGAGACGAATCACATCATTAAAGGAACATTCCCTGACACTGAAGACAAAGAAAAGTAAAATTACGTCTGCTGGTACTTCTTAAAATCAGCTAACATCCGGATAGATGAGTTCCATTATGGAGATAGATTTGATCAGAAGCACCAGGAAGTGATGTTAACGACACAGCGGAGCCTTTTAAATTAATCTGTGACAGTCAGCAGAACAGAAAACTTGTCTAGTAAAAATATGATGGTGAAAACTAAGAAGCAGGAAAAGAAAATGGAAGATCCGTAAAGGTATAATTGCACGTCTCTGCTCTGAAGGCTAGCTGCCAAGAGGTGAAATTTCTAGCTATGAAGAGGAAAATCTGGACTGCAGGCAGGTAACAGGAGAAACTGTATGTGTATATAAATATGTAAGTGTATACGTAAAAATAAAAAATAAATACAGTATCAAGTGTACAGAGGAAAAATCTAGCACATAGGTGCTACGTAATACTGGGATTTTAGGGTGGTGCCCGTAGCTCAGTAGGTAGGGAGCCTGTTGCGTACACCTAGGCTGGAGGGTTCCAACTTGGCCCAGGCCTGCCAAACAGCAATGACAACTGCAACAAAAAAGTAGCTGGGCATTGTGGCAGATGCCTGTAGTCCCAGCTACTATGGAGGCTGAGGCGAGAGAATCTCTTAAGCCCAAGACCTTGAGGCTGCTGTGAGCTGTGATGCCACAGCACTCTGCCCAGAGCGACATAGTGAGACTTTGTCTCAAAAAAAGAAAAAAATAATTACTGGGGTTTTAAAGTGGTAGTAAGCATCACAAATAAGGAAACAACACATGCCACATAATGGAATCAGATTTCAAAAGCCATCCTTAATAAGGGACTGGCCTCCTTTCTTGAAGCATGGGAAACTCACCAAAAAAACACCATTCAGTAGTTGTAATTAATTTCATGCAGTTTTCTGAAAGTAACTAAATGAAAATGGAGCTGGCGCTTACATGGAACAAACTGTACATTAAAGTAATGAGAAGAAATCAGCCATTAAAGAAAAAAAAGACACACCCGAAACGTTGTCATTTTGGTCATGCATTGCTGGCGTTGTAATCCGTATATCAGCTGGGTTCTCCTACGCTCTTGAAATCGCAACAGGTCCAGGCTTGAACCCTCATTTTGTACAGGGTAGAAATCCAAATCCTTCCCGTTCTTGGAGAACAACCTTCTTGAGGTCCGATCTATTTCAGGGGTTTATACTTGTGGGCCTGTTTTGTTTTGTTTTTTAAACATTGAGTTGACTGAGGTATAAAGATCACATCTGTTTTCAAGCCAATTTCCATACACACTTGTGAGTGTGGTATGCTTCAGGACTGGCGGGGGGCCAGCAGAGGTGTGCATCTCACACAGCTCCTCCTGAGCCTTCAGCAGCCTCACGGGAAATCCTTCAGCCACGTTACTTTTTCTGCTGGCCACTTTACATCCTACCATCTAGCATAGAATAATTCCCTAATCTCTGCTCTCCTCTCTCTCATCCTGGCTTCCCTCTCTCCTCTACCATTCCTTCTCAGAAACGAAAGGAATTTCTCTAAAGCTCCCATAAAGAGCAATTTAATTTAATTCTCTTTTGTGGCTTTTGGCTTTGGTGAACACCACACCCCAGAGGGCCCCATGTTCTACCTAGTGGCTAATCAAGGTATTTCCCCAAACAAAGGTTGCATTCTCCCCAAAAGCTATTCTGGTGCCAATTGTCAAAAATAAGTAAATAAATAAATTCAATGCCTAAATTCTAGAAGTGCTTTAGAAGAGTGAGTTTACCACAAAGGACAACGATTGATCGCTTGAAAAGTCCATATCATAGAATAGGAATATACAATGTTACCTGCAATTATTGAGACTAAAATCTTTCATAGGATAAATAGTACCTACCAGAGAATTTTTCTGCTTTAGGGAATTCTCAGTGAGCTTGGCAGTCACATACAAGAAAGCTTTCAAAAAAATAAAACTTGAGAGAAGAGTATGGGTGGGGACAACGTCCATTGGGTAGCACAGGCATATGCTTTCCTGAGCTTAGAATCTGCTGTCTGTCTCAGCCAAGCTTCAGGAACAAACAGCAGCTGGCCAGGTCGGGACCATGGCTGACTGCCCACCTTCCTGTTGGTACGGAGTTCTCCATGCCTTTCAATCCTGTTTACCTCAGGTTTCCCAGCAGTCAAGGCACCTGACTCATTCCACATCCTCGCTTTGCTTGTTATGCCGCCTGTCTCGCAGGGAGTTCCCTGCAGAGTCTGAATTCTCTTCAACTCTGTATCCTATGTGTTCTCAAGGTTTTGCTGTGGTTATAATTCCTGTGAATGCCATTCTGAGTCTAGGTTCTGTATGTGAACTAAGTTTTCTTTCTAGAGTCTTGTAGAATTTGAGGCTGGGGGAGGCCTTATTTGCCTGTCATTTCATTTGTAAGGCTGGACATTCAATGGGTCGTTTAAACCTAGAAACTCAGGTTCTGCAATTCTGAGAATGTTTTTTATATTTTCCTGTCTCTGTCTTCTTTCCGAGACTCTTATTACTTAGATAGATGTTGGGCCTCTAATCTTCTAAATTTGTTTTAACTTTCTTCTCTGATTTTCCATTTCTTTTTTATCCGTTTTCAGAACAATTTACTTACTTTACCTTCTAACCCTCCTATTTTTTTTTCAGATGTTCATTAAGTATCATACTATTTATTACTGTTACAGAAGTCTTTGTTCAATAGTCATCAGAGGCTGTGAATGGTGGCTCATGCCAGTAATCCTAGTGCTCTGGGAAGCCACGGTGGGAGGATCCCTTGAGCTCAGGAGTTCAAGACCAGCCTGAGCAGGAGGAGAAGCTGTCTCTACTAAAAATGGAAAAATTAGCCAGATGTTCTGGCAGGTGCCTGTAGTCCCAGCTACTCAGGAAGCTGAAGTAGGAGGATCACTCAAGCCTAGGAGTTGAGGTTGCCGGGAGGTAGGCTGACGCCATGGCACTCTAGCCTAGGGAACAGAGTGAAACTCTGTCTCCAACAGACCTCCTACTCTAATCTTCTAAATCTTCTAGATCTCCAACAAACAAACATTTTGTCTGATGTAAGATGGCAACTCATGATTTTAACATAAGACACATTTCTCCTCTGATTAGTGATGTTGAACATTTTTTCATAGGTTTGTTGGCCATCTGTATGTCTTCTTTTGAAAAATGTCCCTTTGTGTTCTTTGCCCACTTCCCTTTTTAATGGGGTTATTTTGTTGTTTGAGTCCTTTCTAGATTTTGGACGGTAAGCCTTTGTTAGCTGCTTAGGTTGTAAATATTTTCTCCCATTCTATAGGTTGTCTGTTTATCTGTTGATTATTTCTTTTGCTGTGCAGAAGATTTTTAGTTAGTTTAGTTAGTCCCATTTGTCAATTTTTGGTTTCATTGAATTTGTTCTTGGGATCTTAATCATAAATACTTTGCCTAGGCCAATGTCCAGAAGAGTTCATCCTAGGTTTTCTTCTAGAATTTTTATAGTTTGAGGTCTTGCAATTAAGTCCATCTGGAATTAATTTTTGTGGTGTGAGAGACTGGCCCAGGTTCATTTTTCTGCATATGGCTATCCAATCCTTCCAACACCATTTATTGACTAGGAAGTCCTTTCCCCAGCGTATGTTTTTGTCTCCTTTATTGAAAACTATTTGGCTGTAGGTATGTGGCTTCTATTTCTGGGTTTCTATTCTATCTCATTAATTTTTGAGACAGAGATTCAACTTTTCCAGGGAATAAAATACAGCCTTCTGCTAGTGTGAGGATGGGCTACCCATTGGATGAAGACTGGAGGATAAGAAGATGCAAAGACCTATTTGTTTCATAGACAGATTTTAAACTGATAATTCAAGGCTTCCTGGTATCTTCAGTACTCAAGTCCTTCTAGGTTCCTGAGACATAAATCAATTTTCTTTTTGTCTACTTGTCCCTATAACTACGGTACTCACTTTTACTCTTTTCTAGATTGCTAAGTCAGTTACCCCTGGTCTGTCCATTTTTCATTTGGCAAAAGCCTATTGAAATATCTTACTTGCTCTTGTCTTCCGTTCAGTTCATGTGGCCTCCTGGACTTGATCACTCCTTTTTTACAAACTTCTGTTATTGTCTTTTTCAAGGAGTCTAGAGTAACCCTTGTATTCGGTATACCTTGCTAGTCAGAAGTACAATTCTCTCTTCAGATGTTATAATCTGGCTTCCCTTCTTACAATTCCATATTGCTAAATACATTGGGAATTGCCTTGACCTCACCATTCTTAATTTTTTTGGTATTTAATCAGCTCATCACTCCTTGAAACTCTCATTTTGGGAGGTTGACAGATACCACATAATTATGGCTTTTCTCTTACTTTATCATCTGATCTTCTTTGGTAGTACTTCCTCTTTTGTCTTTGAAATGTTCAAGTTTCCAGAATACTTTTTCCTATGCTTTCTTCTTGAGAGAGCTAAGGTAAACCCTTTGTTTTCAGTACCATTTCTTAACTGATGATTCCCAAATGTACAGATCCAGCTTAGGCCTGCCTCATGGGCTCAAACTATTGTAAAACAACAATAACTACCACAACTAAGTGACTATTCTGTACTTACTATATATCAAGCACAGTTCTAAGATTATATATATTATATATTTAGTTAATTTTATCAATGACCTGATTTTGAAGCTATTATTATTATTATTATTATTGAGACAGCATCTTGCCCTGTTGCCCATGCTGGAGTGCAGCGGTGTAATCATAGTTCACTGTAACCTCAACCTCCTGGGCTTAAGTGACCTCAGCCTCCCGAGTGCTGGGATTGCAGGTGAGAGCCACCATGGCTGGCCTGAAGCTATTATTCATATCCACATTTTAACAGATGGGGAAACTGAGACATGAAAAGGTTAGGTAAATACCCAAGGTGGCTGAGTCAATATTCCCCTCCCAGAGAAGTCTGACTCTGTAATGAGAGAATTACGCTCATCACAATTGTGCTCTGCTGCCCAGTAACCCTCTCCAGCTAGCTGGCTAGCAGGTATCCAAAGTGAGTCTACTGAAAGTTGGCTTCCTCACTCCTCTCTTTCTAGACTCTTCTGCACCATGTAGTGGCAACTCATGCCAAAAAATGAAGAGCCTTTTCTAATTTGTCCCTTCCTCTTCTACATTCCCATCGAGTCTATCATGCAGGCCCTCTTGATTATCCCCTTCATGTCTCACATTCGCCCACTCCTTTGTGTCCATAGCCATAGCCCTCACCTATGTACCCTGCCGCCACAGCCTTCATCTGGTTTCTTCTCCTGCACACTTTATTCGTTCTCTGTACAACCTACAGAATTATCTTTAGAAATATAAATTAAAGTACACTGGACCCTTTCAGTGCCTTTCAAGTGATTAGAATAAAATCCCCACCCCTTATCTTTGCCTGCAGTGCTCTTCACAGTCTGATCCCTGTCTGTATTAGAACCTCAGTTGACATGACTCGCTTTCCAGCTCACCATGCTCCGGTCTCATATCCCTTTCTCAAATAGGCCACCTCCTTCACATGCCTCCTTTTCTTCCCCTTATTAGCTACTCTAAAGTTCCTCTCAACACCCAGTCGTTCTGTTCCACTTCAACTTTTAATTTTTTTCTTAACATTAGTCACAAATATGTAGTAATTATCTTATTTGTTTGTTTACTTGTCTGTCTTCCCCCACAAGAATATAAAGTCTAAGAGGGAAGAGACCTTCTCTCTGTCACTTACTAGTCTATTCCAGGGTCTAGACATATAGACAAAATAAGAATTAATAAATTTAATAGAAGTCCTCTTATCTAATGTAAATGACACCAGTCCTTCATTGGTTTTTTAGGGTT
>NW_003852508.1:3967090-3969102 GCF_000181295.1 Otolemur garnettii | reverse complement strand
CTCACAGAAATATCCAGAATAAGGTTTGACCAAATATATGGGTACTCCATGGCCCATCAATTTGACACAATAAAAATTTCCCTCACTGTTGGTTAATCAAAAAATAAATTAGTCATATTAGACAACCATGAAAGAGATACATGGAGACCTGGAACTTTTTTTGTCATTTCAAATATATAAATGCATATTCATTTACTAATCTTTTTTTTTTTTTTTTTGGCTGGGGGGGTATTTGAACTGGCCACCCTCAGCATATGGGGCCAGCACCCTACTCCTTGAGCCTCAGGCACTGCCCCATTTACTAATCTTTTGTAGTAGATCCAAAACTTTTGTTGAATATGAATGTGGTGACTAAAGTTCTTGCCTGTAAAAGTGTACTCATAATTCATCTTCTACATTTCTGTTGTCTGTTTGATAAGTGAGAAAAAAATAGTTACAATGCAATCAGAGAAAAAAATTTTCTAGACGTGAACAGTTATTTTTTCCAATTCTTTTATGATTGTTTGATTTGATCTCATTTATAAATTCTGTGTGCTTTCTGAGGTATTTAGTTTTCACAGCAATGACATTTCTCTTTTAAAACGTTATCTGTCAAGCTGTGCAGCATGTAGTTGTTGAATTATTACCAAGACAAGGTTTGGGATCAAACGTGACTGAGTCGAGGGACGCATACAACTGGTCTCGTAGGAGCACAGGTACCTGAGCAGAATGAGCAGTTAGAGTATGGTGGTGAAGGTTCAGTTTGCGGTGGGGATCAGCCAGTAGGATTCATAGAGTGATAGATATGGTCAAAATATCAGGAGAGTTAGTTCAGTGGAGGCTGGCTCAGATAGTTGTTCCCAATATAAATGGGTTAAAAGGACATTACATTAACATCTGTTTGTATCAAATGCATCCAGGAGTCCCCAAAGGACACAGATTACCATGAAAACCAAAATAAACAAGAAAAGGAAGAGAAGCCACTTCCAGAATTTTCTAGAAGCTTTCTTGATTCCTTTTGGTTACATTTGTCACTTCCTATTTTCATGATTGCCTTCAGACATGTAATATAAATTTTTAATTCTAATCTAAGACATACCCTATGACATCCCAGGAATAAAATCCTATGCTATTTTTTAAAAGTATCTCTTTTTATTTTAATAGTCTTTGTTAAAAGAAATTCTGCTTGATCCTATTTGGATGATAAAATAACCTGGGCCACACCGTGAAAACTACTCATAAATGGGCCCTTTGGTTAACAGCTTTGTGCTCAGGCAAGTCTCATTTTTCAGTTTTCTGTAATGACAAAATGCAAGTTAACATTTTCATGTAATGAGATGATACTCTAAAGAAATTTTATTACTTTTGTTAATTATCTCTATGACATATTTGTAAATGTAAGTGGCAAAAGCCTATAAAAGTTAAGCTTTGAGAGAAATAAAAGAAACTAATTATTTAGTCACTTCATTTCTGAACAGCTGAAAAGATAATAATGTGCTGAATACTCAAGCTGTCAGGGGCTGCACTAAATACTCCAGTGACCAAGCAGTAACACTTGTGCTGAGTCATGTGTCCTGTTTTCCTTTTGAAGTTATAGTCCAGGGGAGGTAAAATGTGTGCTGCTTCTAAGAGGGCTCCAGGGTCAGATTACAGGTTTGAACCTCCGCTCTGCCTCTTGCTATCCCGACGAATATGGGCAATTATTTAAGTTGCCTAAGTGTTAGTCTTGTCAAATGCTGGATCCTTGACAATTTCACCAGAGTAATGTAGTTATAAAGTAAATGTGAGTTTGTTGCTTACCTCAGTCAAGGAGAACACTACTTTGAAAATGAATTAGCCACATCTTGGGAAGGAGACAGCAAAGTTGTGATATTTATGAGGTTTGGGGGTTTGGTGTAAGACAAGTCTGTGAATGCAAGCAAGGGGGACTGGATGAAGACTGAGTAAAGATCACCATCACACACTTCAGGATTGGTGGGGGCAGCAAAAAGAGGGCTTTGAGGTGGGGCTCTGGAAGAGTCTTAGAGAGCAAC
>NW_003852508.1:3959893-3966815 GCF_000181295.1 Otolemur garnettii | reverse complement strand
CATGACAATGTGGACAGTAACTTGCAGGGGGAGGAAGGGGAGATGACTTTGATTCTCAATAGTAGTGAATTTACAGATGGTGTTACTATGGATTAGCAAACCTTCCAGAAAGCAAGCATATAGAATAGAAAAAACAAGGGTTTGGAATTGGTCAAATGGAGGATCAAATCTGAGCTACAAATTTTTAGTAGCTGTGATCCTGTTTTATGAGCTTTAGAATGATGACAACTTTTTCACAGGGGGGTTGGGAGAATCAAAAGAAAGAATGTGTATCAGTCAGGAAATCTACAGCTCGTTCAAATGAGGGAATTGAAGAGGAGGTGAGATGGGACTAATCGCAGAGGTTGAGGAATCCATAGAGGATGTGGAAGCCAATCAGGACCACCAGTCACCACTTCTAGGACTGAAGGGACAAGGGAGGGAGCTGTGTTGGAGCCTGGTAAGAAGCCTCCTGACAAGACCCAAGGCTCCAGGGGAAGGAATGTACACACTGCCAACCCAGGAAGGGGCAGCAGGAATAAATACACCTTTCATTTGTCAAACCCAACTGGAAGCCAAGAGGCAGATGAGCCTGGGTAACACAGTCCTTCCAGATCAGCCTCCTCAGGCGGGAAACAGGAAGGAGAATCACACAAAACTGTCAGGAGAGACACACACACAGAAAACAACCAACTCTAGCAGGTGCCTACAAAGGCTTAGGTCCCTACTGTGAATGACTTCGGAATGACAATGATGACACAATTGAAATAGAGGTATGTGCCCGTTTAGTGCTAAAGAAATCTCTATGTGTCTATTCTGGGGGTAGGGCTACTTCTAAACACTGACCACGTGCCATCTGTGGTGTAATAATAGTTAGAGTGTTTACTTAATGGGCTTGTTCATTCTGAAAGGTCATAAGTATTACATCTGCTTCTTGGCATACTGGCAGGTAAGAATATATAATGTCCATTGGCCTCAGAAGCATAATGTCTATTCTCACTGTCTGTTCAGTTCTAGAATCTCCTCCTTAAAATCTATGGGGTTTTTTCCTTAAACTTACAGAAAAAAATGAATTGGTTGAATAGAAGTGCACTCACATTATGGCATAAACTATAGTATTCATATATATGGATGGTGCCCAAAAATATGTATGCATTTTAAGAAAGAAGAAAAATCTCTATTATATTTGTAATACTCAAGTCACATTTGACTTCTGCAATCACAAGAGGTTCATAATGTGACTTGTATTCATTTTCTGTTATCAGCATATATTGAATATTACAATTTTAATATTTTTTTTCCTTTCTTAAAATGGGTCTTCACTTTTTGGCATCCTCTGTGTGTGTGTGTGTGTGTGTGTGTGTGTATACACGCACACATACACATATATAATGCAATAATATAATCCCATACATGGCACTGATACTAACAGCCACTCCATCGTCACAGGGCATGATGACCAGACTAGCAAGAGGGTGTAGCACACTCAGTGCCTTCTTTGTGTCCTGGCTCTTCATTATCCTCAATCCCATTTGAATCTCAACCTGATCCGTGGTGGTGGGTGACCTTTTGCTTATACTAATGCTTAGGGTTGATTGCAGACCCTTCTCATACACACAAAATCCTCAGCCTTATTCTTTTGCCATCTAAACTTTTAAGTGTCCTAGAATGCATGTGGGTATCTTTCCCAAAAGCTTGTTTCTGCTTGGAGAGGAAGGAGTTAGACGACCCACACACTCCCACCACCCCCATCCACTCTGACAGTTTTACGCAGGGAAAGAAGTATCTTCTAGAATGAGTTCTATCTGATGCCCTTTCCCCTATTATTTTAAGTCACTTCCTTTCCTGGTTGGCTGTTTATTGTTGTAAAAATGCCCACATTCTGTGGGTCTGAGCTTGACTTACTCACCTGAACTGGGACTGTAGTTATAAAACACTCCCCTTATGTCAGCTGCTCTTCACCTGGAGATTGTCTAATGTAGAAACCACTGAAGGGATGATATTCTCCATTAAGTATATCATGGAAAGGGGTCCTCAGGCATTGCACCCCTTTGAGAAACCGATTATCTATGTTTAGGGCATTTTATACCCCGCTGCTTCTTGGTGACACTGTTCCCAGCACTTTCTCAACACAACTCACTTTATAACCAAATCTTTTGAGAAGTTACAGTGTACATTTTCCAGAGGACAACACCATTGTGGTGTGTAATATCAGATGCACTTATTTAAAGCAAGGTCCTACTTTCTTATAGAACACATGAGGTTGTACATGCTGCACGCTCCCATGTACACACACAGCTCTATTCACTCTGTCCAAAAACATTACACTCCTTCAAGCCCGGGACTATAGCTTACTTGTCTCTTTTACTCCACCAATGTATTCCTTTGCTTAATGACTTTAATTCATTTGTGAAATGCTGCCACCAAGTGAAGAGCCATTAAATGGGGGGACCAAAAACTCCATTACATTTAATGGGAAAAATTATGATGTTTTCCATCAAAGCCCAAGATACCTAAACAATTTTCTTAGACTGAAAAATCAATGCATTGAACAATAAAAAAAAAAAGAAGAATTCTTTAAGACTGAGTCTCACTCTGTTGCCAAGCTAGAGTGCCATGGTATTGGCCTAACTCACTGCAACCTCAAACTCCTATGCTCAAGCAGTCCTCCTGCATTACCCTCCTGAGTAACTGAGATTGTAGGCACCTTCCACAAAGCATGGCTAATGTTTCTATTTTTAGTAGAGATGGGTCATGCTCTTTCTCAGGCTGGTCTTGAACTCCTGAGCTCAAATGATCCTCCTACCTTGGATTCTGTGAGTGCTGGGGTTACAGGTGTGAGCCAGTACAGCTGGTCAGTAAAAAGAAATTCTTATAATTAAGAAATGTTTTAAAGTAAATGAATGGTTTGCGCTTAAAATGCAAGTTAACAAGGTTAATTTTTTGCTGAAGAAGATAAAAGACTTATGGGGATGGTGGGTGGTAAAGGGGGCTGGGAAATAGATATGATTTGGGGAGCATTTCTTCTTTCTGCTACATACTCTCAGCTGAATTTCTAACTTTTGGGTGGGGAGTTTGTATTTTCTTGCACTCAAATATATACTTAAAGTTACAGCAGAAAAACATAATTTTAGCATGAAATAAAGGCTCAATAATCTTTATTTAAAGGTCAATAAATGCTTCAAAACTCTTCAAAATAGCCCAGGTGACACCAGGCTAAAGATGCTGTCTTCTCGTCCCTTTTACTTCACTTATGTACACAAAGGAAAACATTTCGGGTGTATTCACCATGGTGCACAGTTTAAATTTGTTCCCTATGTTTTACTCTGACTAAAATGTTTTGGATGAATTTTAAATGTGTCTTTGCCTGAAATTATAATGTTGGAATACCACTACTTACAGCATATTTATTCAGAGTGTTTTGCTTGTAAAAATCTTGCTCTCTTGGGGGAAGAAAGGGAGCCATCTGAAAAGTAGTATAACTTTTCAAGATCCATTCTGTGGAAAAGTCATGAGCTCTCAACTGGTGAGGTCAGTTACAGCATATTACAAAGCATGTACTTAAATCAATGAATGTATGAGTCAGTACTAAGATACCAGAAGATCATTTAAATCAATATTAAACTGGTCAATTGCCTCTCAGGAAGAAGTCATTTTGATTCTAACAGTGAAAATCCAAAATTTTTAACTCGCTACAAAGGCTATTTATCCCCATGTATCTGAGGTGTTTTAGACTTCTTAAAAATAAGGTAGAGGCTTCATATTGGTTTTCAGCAATTTTTCAGTAGAAACTAGAACAACATTAACATGGATACCTGTAGATTCTGGAGGGTGAGGAGCTGCTACACTAACCAAAGACACCTTGCTTATCCTCATCTGAGTTCCAACATCATACACACCTTTCTGACTTAGGAGGTCTCTCCTCCGTCCTTTCCTTCCTTCAGTCCCTTGCCATGCTCTTTCAAAGATCTTAGCAGGAGGACAAATCAAAACAGAAATAAGTGCAAAGATTTCAAAGAGACTTAGAATTTAATGCAGCATGTATACAAATTTTTAAACATTTTAAAGGATTTTTTTTAAGTTCCTGGAAAACATTCATCATTCCAATTCTCCTCTAGTATGGGCATTCTTTTATTATTATTATTATTTTTTGAGATGGAATCTCACTCCATTGCCCAAGGTAGAGTGCTATGGCATCATCATAGCTCACAGAAACTTCAAATTTGGGCTCAAGTGATCCTTCTGCCTCAGCCTCCTGAAGAGCTGGAAGTACAGGTGCCCACCACCACCCCCAGCTAGTTTTTTCTATTTTTAGTAAAGGCAGGGTCTTACTCTTGCCCCAACTGGTCTCCAACTCCTAAGCTCAAACAATGCACCCACCTCAGCCTCCCAGAGTGCTGGCACTGCAGATGTGAGCCACTGTGCCCAGCCTGGTACGAGCCTTCTAAATTAGCTGTCAGTATGAATGAGACTTTCAAGTAGACTTACCAGTGCCTCTTTAAGAGAATTCTCTTCTGGGGACAAGAACCTAGGATAAAGTACTTCTACCCTCTGCTGGTTCTTTTAAAGTACTTATGTTTCCATTTCACCTATTTTCTTTTTTTTTTTTTGAGACAGAGCCTCAAGCTATCCCCCTGGGTAGAGTGCCATGGCATCACGCTCACAGCAACCTCCAACTCCTGGGCTCAAGCGAGTCTCCTGCCTCAGCCTCCCAAGTAGCTGGGACCACAGGCACCCGCCACAACGCCTGGCCATTTTTTGGTTGCAGCCATCATTGTTGTTTGGCGGGCCCGGGCTGGGGATTCGAACCCACCACCTTAGGTGTATGTGGCTGGCGCCTTAGCCGCTTGAGCCACAGGCGCCGAGCCTCCATTTCACCTATTAAGATTCCTCCCCAGTTATCTTCTTGAGAATACATATTCATTTCCCGCTAAACTCAAACTAAAACTCAAACCCACCTTTCACAATCTGCTAGTCTATTTGGTATGGGTGAATGAAGCCACCTATGTATTTGTTATTTACTGCCATGCTTCTTACCTGGCTACCCATGGAGGATGCAAACCCCCCTGCAGGTTTCATGCATCTTCATGATGGAAAATGCAAGAGGAGCTGTCTATATAGGGTACCATATACAGAGACAGATGGCCAGAGAGAAGCCTCAGAAATATTTGCCAATCTCCTTACCCACAGGGTGTGGGGAGCTGCCAAACTTCTCATATGACACTTTGCAAAATGCCCTAATACTAGAACGTTTATGTTGCAATGCCTTTAAAATCAACCTCAAAACATATTCAATTATATTTAATAAAGTTTAGTATATCTAACAGAGAGCTAATACATTTTGCAGGCATAAAGAAAGCACAGGTGCGACCTATATTCAACCTTGTGGCCAATCGTTCCTCACCAAAATTCTCCACTCTACCATAATTTGGAAAATTTGACAGTTCAAGTAATTCTATAGCAGTCACCAACTAAATGTAGTTGAATACATTTACAGGAACTTGTATCATGATGCTGTAAAAAATATGAATGTTTTCGTTTGATGCTTTTACAAAGTCATGAATAATCATTTGAGACACCATTGCATGCAAATAAATACTCTACTATATATTCGCTGCAATTCAAAACACGGAATCTGGCAAGAAGGAAGGACTGGAAGCGAATGACATTTGTCAACAGTCTTAAGTGCCTCTCTTCCCATCATAGCTTTATAGATGTTAGCATGGAGGGACAAGACCTGGTCTTTGCTCTCACTTCAAAAGAGTCCAGGCGTCAAATCTCAAACAACCTCACCCGTTAGCCGAAGACTTGTGAATACAGGGGAAATGGATATGAATCCCAGGGGCGTAAAAGGTGATTTTCCAACACACAAATCATCCTGATGGATCTTAACAAGTTCACTATGAGGGGAAATCTGCTGAGATATATAGAAAATGCTGCAACCTTTTGAGGAAGAAATGGAACGTGGAGTTAAGCATTCCCTTTGCATGGAGCTCAAGGGAAAACTTGGGTGAAGCTTTCCTCTGTGCTCATAGCAATTAGTTATAGTTCCAAGTTCAAAGACTCAGTTGACTGTTCTTAAATAATTACTATTTGTCTTTTAAAAATGTATTGGTACAGAACACATATAGTATTATAATTAGTAGTATTTCTTAGTAGTCAAGAAACAGAAAAAATTGAAAAGAAATCCCCTTGGATGGGTTCTAACGTGAGCCTCCCAATTGCATGCCCGGCATTGGAGAAAGCAGTTGACATTCAGTGCAATGCACACACACTGAGTGTGTACTGAGATCAGGCACTGACTTGTTTCTTTGAAAGGGGAGGTTCCTACCTCGTCATAAAACACAGATCTGCTCCTAAGTGAAGAACAGAAAGAAGAAAGGAAGGTCAGGTGAAAGCGTCTTAGACTTATGTGCACTTGTAAGGAAAGTTCCCAAGGCTGTTGGGAGTCCATAGCTGAAGTCACTCATCAGAAGAGGCCCACGTGTCCCATGTCCCTGTTATAGCTTTCCTGCCACCTCACTCACAGAGAGTGGCCCATGGGAAGTACAGCCTCGGTGTGAACATAGTAATGGATTGCAGAACCAGGTAGAGAGCTCTTGGTCAGTTATGCTCCTTGTTCTGAGAGGACATTCTCGCTGTTGCCAATAGAATCAGTATAACACATGTATATGGATGATCTTTTAGCATCCTAAGTGTGTCTGTTTGAATAAGAAGGAAATTAGTTCATATATTTGCATGGTGGAGAGATGAGTGTTTTCTACCTCAGAAAGATAAAGTAATTTATTTCTTGTATGATCTTTGTACCTACTTGGCTCCTCTGATAGGGACTGGATGGTTTTCGGCTCAAAGGAAGTTGACACTTCCTTCTCAGAAAATGGTTAAGATGGAGAGAAAGATTTGATATTGGACTAATATAGAGAAGTAGCAGCTCTGTTAATTT
>NW_003852508.1:3948514-3959609 GCF_000181295.1 Otolemur garnettii | reverse complement strand
ATCCAATCCACAAGTTAGGATGAGTAACAAATGAGTAAGGAGTGGCATTCTGTTATGGTACTGCAAGTTGCTACAATGGTTTCCTTGTTGTCTTGACATCAAAGTTTTACCCCATCATGGTATTAACTGATCTCATCATCATGGCCCATGAATACTTAAAGAATATTATATGTTTATCAATGAGAATACAAAGAAGACTCAGGTTCTTTAACTCAAGGGACATAAAATCCATTCTGGAGAAAAGGCATGGGTATAAGAACACTCCAAATAGTATAGTCTGTTGGGTCCGGATTTGATTTATCCCATTTATGAGCTATAGAATTAATCTGTAACAGTTTCCTGGATGCTTAGCAGAAAACATGAGATCCTGGGCCAGAAATAAAGGACTTTATTGACAGCATAGCAGGCTAACAACAGCGGAGCTTGGGGAATTCACTACTGTCCCAGTGAGTAGAAAACTACCTCACTCTTTGTCTGAAGGGGGACACATGCATCCTCATCTTACAGGTCACCAGCTGCAAAAGCCGGTGTGAGGAATGGCCTGGGTGACAGGGCCTTGTGGTCTTCACATATCCAGCAGGAACAGGATATGTGGTCTTCCCATATCCATGGAGGAACTCAAGAAGCCAAAAGAAAACTGACTCTCCCAACACTGGCAGAAAGTGAAATGGTCAGTAACAGTGGCAGCACCACTGAGACTCAGAGGTCAGAAGTAATAGGATACTCACAACTTGGGTAGATAAAATGATGGTTATCTTGGCTACAACAAAGAAGAAAATATTACTGGCTATAGTAACATGTGCATTACTAGCTTATCTCAAAAGGCAGCAGTGGTTTTCTTAAAAAAAAATGCAGGAGTGAGAAGAGAAATAGGTCCCTGGGAGTTTTAATATTTATCAACAAGGATGAGATTGGATTAATTGCATTGAGAAACATCATGCAAGGCTATTATTTACTGTCAAAGACTTGAAAGAAGAGATGTTAAATGCAGGAATCTGATTGTAATCAAGTGATTTGAAATGTTATCTCCATCCCCACGTATTTTCTATTAAACAGACACAATAGAAACAATGAGAACGATGCCTGATGTTTTAAGCTTCAATTAGCCACATAGTGGTTGATGGGAGGATAGGGATTTAAAACGCTTTATGTTTCCATCAGATAAAAATCTGTGACCTGCAAGTCATTACTATTCATCAGCCTGGGGCCAAGTTCTGCTCCACACCCATGTCTGCTTGGCCCAATTCCTTCAGTGAGTTCCAGAACCACACAAGAGGTTGTAGCCAATAGTGACCTTTTGTACCAGAAACTCCACTGATTCTAGCAGGAAACTGGGTTTCCTCCACTTGGGTCCAGAGGACACTGTACATGACCTTGAGGTACTTTGTGATGCTATGGTGTGGCCAACAGCGATGAAGCAGCAACAATTCCCAGAACAAAAGCAGATGATCTCAGGGAGACACGATACTGACGGAGAGTTCCCAAGCAGACTGGGACTCCCTGCTTCAGAGAGGAGAAATGGAGTCAGAATCAACAGCCACTAAAAGTGTAGAGAACAGCCTGCTTCTCTAAACTTTTCGATTTATGAAAAAAGAACATTGAAAAAAGTATTATATGGATTAGAGGCCCAAATAAACATGTGAAACTCAATGATTTGTTTTTCAAAAGTAAAGTGGATCAACCTCCTGACTCAAAGCATGAATATGGACTCTTGGATCATGAACCAAGCTCTGTGTATATGTGTGTGCGTCTCGGGACTTTTGAAATTCATTTGTACAACTTTCATCTGTATGTAGAAGAAAAGAGCCTGGAGAGCTCTCCTGGTCACTTAATGCGAGTCGCTCTTTATCCTCCCTGAAATTGCCTCTTCCTGCTTTGTATTTTTCTCTGATTATCCTGCTTCCTCATTTACAGCCTGACCTAGCTTTCTAGGTTTAAATACCTAAACCTCCCTTTCTTCAGCAATTTATTTCAACTACACGAAGATGAAGTACTGGGACTTCCCTCTGCCATATTTATATTTTAAAAAGAAATTTTTGATTTAGAAAAATAAAGAGATCTCTTCCACCCATGGATTTTTAAGGGCTATCTTCTCTCACTTCAAGAGCTACAAAAGCATTAACAAAATAGCTCTTCTGCTTCTGCTAAGTCTGTCTCTGGCCACTGAGGATTTCTATGCCCAAATTCACACTGAATCTTTGACTTGAGGCCCATTTGTGGACAAGGCTAGATTCCCAGTGAAGTTTCCAATCTCAGCAGCCAACCAGATGTTCCGCCTGATATAGTAAGCATCCAAATTTTATTTGAGAACACATAGGCGTTTGATTGGATTCTTCATTTGTCATCTGGATATTTGGCACTACACACACACAGTCTTTAGAAACCGCAGAAGGAATTCATTCTCCAGGCATGTCGTGTAATCTGCCCTACAATGTTGTCTTTCTGTTCTAAAAGAAAGTTTCAGTGTCCACTGAAGTGGCAGCAGCATAGAAATCTGTCCTAAAAGAGGAATTGGATAGTTAGGCGGCTATTTAGTTCTTTTAGAAAGCCAGTGCTGGTCGAGAGCTGGAGTTGCTCTCTGTGCCTTGGGGGATAGGATAGGTCATGCTGTGGCCACCCCAAATCTCAGCACTTTAAATAAGAAGGGCATATTTTTCACTTATGTTACATCTCTAATGTGGAAGTGGGGTGGCAGTAGGTTGGTGGAAAGAAAGGAAGGCGTGAAGTGTCTGCTCGGTAGTGACTCAGGGACCCAGACAGGGGAGCTTTCCTTTCAGCATGAATTTATTTCTGCATTGGCCCTGCAGGGGGAGAGCAGAATTTGTGGGTCTCCCACTGGCACTTTGTAAAATCTCAGTTTGGAGAGTACCCTGTTGGGCAGATTTCAGATGGCCAGGACAGCACAGTCTCCCGAGCGTATCCCCGGAGGGGAACAGGGACCAGTTACCAGTGAGCCGCAATAATGTCAGTCACACAGCCATTCAGGGCTCAGAGGAAAAATTCTCCAAAACAGAATTTCCTTAAAGCTGGGGTTCTTCCTAGGGCAAAATCAAACATTTTTTTGGCTCCCTCAGACTAAATATAGGGTTATAATTTATTAATACATTACTATATATAATGGTGTATTATTACATAGATAGGATCACTAGAAGTGTGTTTTATCCGAAATTTAAAAGTTTATCTCCTTCCTTTTGGAGAAAGCAAATCCCTGAAATTAAGGTGTCCCTAAAACTTTTGTAAAATAACTATACAGACCTATAAATAACATGCACAGTAGATGTACAACCCCCATGAGAAAAGAGGTGATAACTATTTTGTTCCCCTCACTTACTCTGATGATTATGATAAAAGTGACCTGTCTACCCTCACTCCATCCTTCAGAGCCTGGCACAATGCCCATCAATAAATATGTGTTACATTTGAAACAAAATAATACATACTGAATATAAGACAACCTAAAATAAACAGACAACAATTTAGGTTCCAGGACACTAAACAGAGAGTAAATTCAACAAATAAGCCATATGCTGAAGGGTGATAATTTTATGTCTTCTAAAATACTTCCTTCTAAACATTTCATTTTTTCTAAAACCTTAAATAAAACAAATATTTAATGATAAAAGCTCTCCTTTTGCTAGGTCTAAAATTCTCACCCTTAAAATTGTTCCCGTGAATTTCATAACAAAAGTGTGAAAATTATCTAAATTCAATTTTGGCTTAAAATATTTCTTAACTAGTTTCAAAAATACTTAAAAACCTTTGCTATATGTGTGTCATAACAACAACAAATATTTGTTGCCATTCACTGTTCTGAATACTTAGGAACACATGTTAAATATTTTGAGGCTTGACAACTCTTGGAGATAAGTGCTAGTGTTAATAGCTCCATTTACAGATGAGGAAACCAAGACAAGACAATATAACTCACTTGTCCAAGGTCACACAGCTCGTATGTGATGCAGCGTTGCTACTATAATTAGAACCCAGACAGTTTGGAGCTGCCTTCGATACTGTATGGGGGCAGTAAAGATGAAAGAGACTCCATCTTTGTCTCTAGAATAAACTCACATTAGGACCGTATTGTGCCGGAACAAGATAAGGATGCCAGCTTTTGCCACTTCTGTTAAACAGAGTACTGGAAATTTTAAAGACAGCAATGAAGCACGGTACTGTTCCCCATACTAATCACACATGGTTACATTTCCTGTCCCCTTAATCATTCCCCAATCTGTCCTCCACAATGTCCCCTCCTCACTCACCCACACTGTCCTCTATACTATCTCCAACACGCTGTCCTACAACGTGACTCCACACTGTCCCCTTTACTGTTGCCTGCACACTACACTGTCCCTCCCTCACTCACCCACACTGTCCTCTACACTATCTCCAACCTGCTGTCCTACAATGTGACTCCACACTATCCCCCTACTGTTGCCTGCACAATACCCTCTACACTGTCTCTAGAACTCTCGTCATCTTGCAAAACTGAAACTATTTCTATTTGGTTCTTTTTTTATGATTTCCATTTCTCAGCTGACTTCAACATTTTTACATTTATTATCAGAGTATTTTCTTGGCTCGGCACCTGTGGCTCAAGTGGCTAAGGCGCCAGCCACATACACCTAAGGTGGCAGGTTCGAATCCCCAGCCCGGGCCTGCCAAACAACAATGATGGCTGCAACCAAAAAATGGCCAGGCGTTGTGGCGGGCGCCTGTAGTCCCAGTTGCTTGGGAGGCTGAGGCAGGAGACTTGCTTGAGCCCAGGAGTTGGAGGGTGCTGTGAGCGTGATGCCATGGCACTCTACCCAGGGGGACAGCTTGAGGCTCCGTCTCAAAAAAATAAAAAATAAAAAAGTATTTTCTTTACCTCCATGACCATATTTATAATTGCTGCTTTCAAAGCCTTGTGTGATAATTACAACATCTTGGGACATTTTGAGATTAATTTCTGCCACCTCAGTTTTGTCTTGTGCATAGATTACAGTATCTTTCCTGTTATCTTTACACATGCCATGGATTTTTTATTATGTACTAGTTCAAATGAATGACAGCTATGGAGATTCTGGATCCTGTTGTATTCCTTTGAAGAATGTTGATTTTTTTTTTCTTGGAGCAGTGGTTTAACTTGGTTGAACTCAAACTCCAACCTCTGCCTCCTCTACCACAGTCACAATTAAAATCCCCATTTAGCTTCTCACTATTATTTTTATGTTTGGTCCTTGGGTTCTATTCCCCGTGTATATAGTTCAAAGATTTACTAATTGTTTGCAGGGCACTTACATATATATTTTGAGATTCACCCTTCATATTTCCCTTTTTTTCAAAACAGCTCTCCTAAACTTCCTTCTACTCTGAAAGCTCCAAAAGTTATCCTGTGACACCATAAGTGAGACTATGGTTTTCAGCCTGCCTGGGTTTCTGTGGGTAAAGCCCTCATGCATAAGGATCACTGCCCAGAGAGCTTTCTTCCTCTTTCTCTTTCTCTCTTTCTTCCTTGGCAATGTCTTATCATGAAAGATTAACAGCTTGAATTTTAGGAGACCCAGGCTCTAATGTAGCTCTGTTCCCCAAAGTTCTCATATGACAGTGGGCAATCTCTGTCTCCTAAGCTGAACCCTCTAGTTCACACCTCTGACACATACTAAGCCTACATCTTGTTAGTTTTTGTGTAATATTTGTAATTTTGATTATTTTTATTAAATCATAGCTGCATATGTTAATGTAATCATGGGGTACCTTGTGCTGGGTTTATATACAATTTGAAATATTTTCATCAAACTGGTTAACATAGCCTTCATGGCATTTTCTTAGTTATTGTGTTGAGACATTTATATTCTACACCTAGTAAATGTCACGTGTATCCTTGTAAGATCAATGTAGGTGTGGTCCACCACTTACCCTCCCTCCACTCATCCTCCCCCCTCCCCTCCCCTCCCTCTCCCCTTTCCCATTCTTCTTGGGCTATAATTGGGTTATAGCTTTCATAAGAAAGCTATAAATTGGTTTCATAGTAGGGCTGAGTACATTGGATACTTTTTCTTCCATTCTTGAGATACTTTGCTAAGAATATGTTCCAGCTCCATCCATGTAAACATGTAAGAGGTAAAGTCTCCATCTTTCTTTAAGGCTGCATAATATTCCACAGTGTACATATACCACAATTTATTTATCTATTCATGGGTTGATGGGCACTTGGGCTTCTTCCATGACTTAGCAATTATGAATTGGGCTGCAATAAACATTCTGGTACAAATATCTTTGTTATAATGTGATTTGGGGTCTTCTGGATATATACCTAGAGGAATTGTAGGATTAAATGGCAGGTCTATTTTTAGATCCCTAAGTGTTCCAAACATCTTTCCAAAAGGAATGTATTAGTTTACATTCCCACCAGCAGTGTAGAAGTGTTCCCTTTTCTCCACATCCATGCCAACATCTCTGGTTTAGGAATTTTGTGATGTGGGCTAATCTTACTGGAGTTAGATGATATCTCCAAGTAGTTATGATTTGCATTTCTCTGATGATTAAGGATAATGAGCATTTTTTCATGTGTCTGTAGGCTGTGCACCTGTCTTCTTCAGAGTTTCTGTTCAGGTCCCTTGCCCCGCCGAGATGGGATCACTTGTTCTTTTCTTGCTAATACGTTTGAGTTTTCTGTGGAGTCTGGTTATTAAACCTTTGTTGAGACATAACCTGAAAATATCTTCTCCCATTCTGAGGGCTATCTGCTCGCTTTAGTGACTGTCTTCTTGGCTATGCAGAAACTTTTTAGTTTGACCATGTCCCAGTAAAGTAGTGTATTTTTGATGCTGCTTCAATTCCCTGGGGGGTTCTCCTCATAAAATATTCTCCCAGGCCAATTTCTTCAAGCGTTTTCCCTGCACTTTCTTCTTGTATTTTTATAGTTTGTGTCTTAAGTTTAAATCTTTAATCCAGTGAGAGTCTATCTTAGTTAATGGTGAAAGGTGTGGGTCCGGTTTCAGTCTTCTACAGGTTGCCAGCCAGTTCACCCAGCACGATTTGTTAAATAGGGAATCTTTTCCCTACTGAATGTTTTTAATTGGCCCATAACTGATGACAGTACACTTGTATTTCTAACATATAAGATATATAACATATAAATAACTACTTTTTGATCTCTAAAAACAGCAGAATTGTGAAAGAATCTATCCTTGAATGATAGGAATTTTATAGCATAAAATATTAACAAGATTGATTCTTTTGTTTTAAAGCTCTTTACAAACTTTATAAAATCTATAACTCCTAATACTATTAGAGTGGGGGTTTGAAATTCAACATCTGAATTTTTGTGGAAAATAGTCAGTCCATAGCATTCCACTTCTAGCCCCAACCAAATTCATGTCTTTCTCAAGTGCACAATGCATTTTTATTAATTACCCTTCTCATATGCAAAATACATTTGCTCACTCCATCCCAGTAGTCTCGGAAGTCTTAATTCAGTCCAACATCAACTCTAAAGTCCAGAGTCTCATATATATATCATCTAAATCAAACACAGGTGAGACTCAAGGTACGTTCATCTTGATGCAACATTAGTCTCCATCTATGAACTTGTGAAACAAAACAAATGATGTGCTTCCAAAATGCAACCATGGGACAGGTATAGAATGGACATATAATTCTCATTTCAAAAGGGAAAAATACAAAAGAAGGAAGTGATGACAAGTTCCAAGCAAATCCAAACCTACCAAGACAAATTTCATGAGATCTCAAAGCTCAAGAATAATCCTCTTTGGCCAATGTTCTGCCCTATAAACCCACTGGGACAGCAGTCGCACCCACCCCACAGCCCTACCATGTGTCTTCATGGCTCTGGTGGGTGGTGATCTCACTCTTGGAAACCAAGCCTTGTCCCCTGGGCCCACACACTCCAAGACTGTGACAAGAGTGGTAATCCTGATGACCTCTAAGTCACCTTCAGGTCATCTCTGCTTTTGTAAGAAGAGACACCAGAGAGCTCTTGCTTCACCCTCACTCCCCCTCACAAGGACATAGAAAGCAGCCTCTGCTCATGGTGAACCTACCCTGTGGGACTTGATCTGGAACTTTCAGTCTCCAGAAATGAACTGCAAGAAATAAATTTCTGTTGTTTAAGCCACTTAAAAAGATAAAGCTTACCTTTTAATGTTAAAACACATTGTATTTAATGTTAACATTAAAAGATAAACTGAGGCATATTCAAATATTAGAGTTTATTTGAGCAAACACAAATTCATATTGTGGCTGCCTAGGGAAACTAACATACTTGCTAAAATTAAGATACTTTCTTCTTTATTGTCTCATAGTTTGGGGGACCCTTATTAACCCTGGCCTATACTGGAATCTAGTATCAATGAATACCTGACTTAACAGCAACAAACATAAAAGCCATACATTCAGTTACTTTAAGATCTATTAAGATCAGTATTTTAAGGTGACCTGAAAGAACGGCATGAATTTCAGGGATTTTTTCACTGGTGAAGAGCAGAGTCCTCTTTTCCATTGGTTGATCTCTAGGGAGTAAAATTTCCCTCTGAAAGTGGGTAAGTGCAAAGCTGTAGCATGGAGTTACACTAGTTGTTTACTGCAGACCCTAAGGGATTCTCTTCATGTCACCTACAACATGACCTTTTTCTACATTTCTTCTCCTCATCAACTGACTTCATTAACTGTGTAGACTTCTTTTTAAATAATAAAATGAATGTGAAATAATAAACCATGGCACCATTAGTATAGTGCCTATTAAATAAAAGACAGTAAACAAATATTAGTTTCTTTTCATTCCTTGTTTTTAACTCAGCTGGCTATCCCACAGGCACAATTCTAGAGAGTTTGTTAATCGAGATTATCATTCCAGCATAAGGAATCCGAGCCAAGAGCAGCGACTGCCACCCGCATTTGGCCTAAGCTGATTCACTATTATCATGATTATGTTTTCATAAATCTACTTAGTATTTAATGTGTGTAATGCCCTTAATACTGGGTTTGGCTACAACAGTTGTTAGCTATATTAATTAGCTAAACTCGAAGAAGAAGAGAACTTTGGGTGAGTTATTTGAGGTTAGTATGTAAATTAATACAAAGTGAATGTAAGTAGGTTTCTAAATCCCAATGCTGTCTCTTGAAAAAAATTCACAACACAACGTGACCCTCACATTCACTACTCTGACCTTGTACTGACATTGCACGTGGAGACACCATTAATCATCACAGATCACAGCACTGCTGCTGTGAGGGCACACTCAGGGTCTCCCTCATGGTCAATAAGCTATGGGCACCTGTTTCTAAAGGAAGTGAAGCTCTAATAAAGATGGTAGAGAGGTGAGAAAAAGCAAGAGTTTGGCTGTTTCCTCAGAACCCTAAACTCTGTCCCATCTCAAGTTTCTGCTGGTGCTAGTCAGGGTGGGAGAAATTTAGCCTGTCCTAGATAGGGACCTAACCCACTTCGAGCTCCCAGGAGTGCAGCCAACTTGAGTGGGGCTTCATGGTAGACCATTGCCACAAATGTGACATGCAAGATGGTAACAACTTGATTACAGGAAATGAAAATGTGGTGACCCCTGCTCTAGAATCTGTGTGGTCATTCTATCCAGAACAAAAGAAAAGTCATCTCAGTTACCAGCATAGTGACATGAGCTTCCTTTGGAGCTAAGCACAAGTCCTGAATCTGATGAGTTAGTTACACTTTGGAAGGAATGGAGGCAGAATAAACTCTCCTCGATGGTCACTGGGAATCAGACTTACTCCTTCGTTTGTCTGTTTATATTAGGATGAATAGGAGGTAGTAAATTATGTCAAAATATCTGAGTGCTTCACTGGTCATAATACAGAATGCCCCAAAAGTATCCTACATATTTTACAAAATATTTACAAAATGTTCTGTAAGCATTAGCCACTTCTTTGTAAGATTTTGTAATGTTTATTTTGTAAATGAATGTATGTTTAGCTATAATTTCCCCCTTTTCCATATGTATAGAGACTTCAGGGGTGACTTTTGGGATATTCTGCACATAGACAAGCAGCTTTACAAAACTCCTGTGCTTCGAAATTCTCCTTCCACTAGTTAGTTTATGAGAAGGAACTGTTTCCAGTTCCTCCCTGATACTGGTTACCATGAGTTTGTTGGGTATTTTTAAAAATCTTTGCCAATCTAATGCTTAAAAATGTATGCTTTTATGTCTTTCTTTCATTATTACTGTTAAAAATAAACTGAGTCAAATTAAAATATTAGAGTTTATTTGGGTGAACAGCAATTCATGAATCAGACAGCATAAAACTGTAAGCAGTTCAGGACTCTGAAACGGCTGGGGCAGAGGGAGGCTCATTTAAGGAGAAGGTGGAAGCATGGCAAAGGAAGTATTTGATGGATTGAAGTGGAGTAGTAGCTTTATGTGGGAAAGTCCCCAGTTAGAGGTTAGTCAGTGGTTTTCAATGGATCTAGATTCAGAGTATGACATTTTATACCGAGGTGGGTTTCAGTTTGCTAATGTGGAAAGCCAGGATGCTGCAGCCACCTCGGTTCAATGGTCTCTAATTATTATTATTTTTTAAACATTAAGGATGCTTAGAATATTTTTAGATTTTTATGGGATTCTTGTACTTCTTTTTGGAAATTGTCTACTAGGATATTAACTCTTTTCTTGCTAACTCGTCCGTCCCATACATTGCAAAGATTTATTCATTTGTCCTTCATCCTACCTTATAGTGGTATAATAATTAAGAAAAATAATCATTTAAGTATTTTTATCATAAAGCATAAGTCATGGCACCTTTCTAAACAAGTGGACTTTTTTTTTCATGACTAGTCTGAAATTTTATGCAAAAGAGTGCTTCAGGGACCTGTTGCTTAAGTTGTAGAAAGAGGGCTTCACCCCATAGTAAACTACTCAATGTGTTCCTGCTGTCCAGCAACTAAGTGGCCCTTTGTAAATCTGAGCACAGTGGAAACAGCCCCTGGTCAAGGTAGGCAGGCCAAGCAGCTGGAGCCATGCCAGCCCTCGCCTCCTGCTGGAAGGAGAAGGTGGTGCACCCCAGCAGGTGTACTTAGCATCACTGGGGAGCCAAAAGGTTAACAATGTTTCATAACGTGAAAATT
>NW_003852508.1:3946179-3948291 GCF_000181295.1 Otolemur garnettii | reverse complement strand
CCTCCTGCTGGAAGGAGAAGGTGGTGCACCCCAGCAGGTGTACTTAGCATCACTGGGGAGCCAAAAGGTTAACAATGTTTCATAACGTGAAAATTATATGAAGTTCAAATTCTGTTGTTCATAAAGAAAGTTCTATTGGAAAATGGAAAATATATTTTGTATTTAAGAATCTAAAACCTATTTTTAGCTCACAGGACCAAAAAGGGGGGTAGGTATGGAACTTGCTGACTTCTGCTATGGGAACAGGCAATTGTACTGTAAGATGATATTAAATGATAGAGAGAACGTAATAAAAGAAAAGTTAGCAATGCATCACTCTGGCAATTTCCTTAGCTGCAACAGATTTGCTTCAAGTGGTTTGGCATCTTGAAGGGATGCAATTAGCAATTTCTCATCCTTGTGACTGAGGGAAAGAAAACAGATTTTACAAACATACAGCAGAGTGCCACCTTACAAGGCGATGAGGTAGCCAGGACGAACTGCTATGCCATGTATCTATGGAGAAGCCCGACATCATCTCTTTCCTGCAATTATCCCTAAAAAGAGCACTGATTGGCAGTTCAGGGAAGAGAACTGTAGGCTAGCTTATAAATTTGCTGGTGAAGAGAAAACAAAATAAATCTCAGAAATAAATTGTTAACCAGTTCCAAGCAGGCAGAATGCATGTGGTATCCAGAGCTCTTTCTGAGTAATTTTTGCAGTCCTATACAATAGAAGATGCTGTCCTCACAGAACCAGGCTCAGCTGTGGAGAGTCCTTGGGGAAGCCAGCTTGCTGCCAGCTCACTGCTAGCTCTTCCAAAGGCCCAGCGGTGATGAGCTCTCTCCCATTGGGTCATTCTACTCTGCCCTCGCAGTTGGTTGGTGGGAAATCCTGCTAAGATTCTGGACGATTGCTGCCTTCCCTCCTAGATATTCAGATCTTAGCAGAAACTCACGATGAAAAGGCTTCAAAACTTAAAATCGTAAGTCTCTGATTGTGTAATTTTGAGTATAAGGAAAGCAGTAGCAAGTCTTCTTGGCGCTCTCACATCATAATGCAAAAACAGCTTATTTTCATAAGGCAACCCCTGGTATCTCTATTGTGCTTGGTAGAGTAAGTCCATGGTCACATAAAAGACTGTATGCAACATTATTCTGAGTCCATTGGAACTACTTACTTAAAATGACTCAGTGGGTCTTTAAAATAATTATAAGACATACAGGAAAGGAGAAAGTTCTTGTGAAGCAAAATTGTATATATCAGAAGAATGAGTTACAGAATTTTCACATCTTATATGCCTTATTTTATCCATATGGATGTATCATTAGCACGTCTGTAATAAAGTGAGTTTTCAGCTCCAAATCCCCCCAGCTAGTTTAAAAAACACTGTAGAAACATAGAATTATTATTTTCAGCTGATAAAAATAACACATCAGTGGCTTCCAAGGAAAAAGCTTTCAAACAAGCCAACCCTTGTGGGTATGGATTATAAAAGATGAGAGCTATCACTGTGCAATGGGGGAATTAATTCAAAACAACCCAGAGTTTGATTAATGAATGACAAGGGAGTTTAATGAGAACTATTCATTGGACATTCACATCATCATCCCTGGAAGCGTTTCTGGGAATTCTCCCTTTGCACACAAATTCTTATCTCCGAAAATGGAAGACAAAAAATAAAACAAACAGCAAAGAAAGATTAATCCTGCATCGGCAACACTTAAAGGTAATCAGTGCTGTAGCTCAGCTGTCTCGGGTCCCACAGGAGAACTTCTCCAGGCCCAGACTTGTTTACTCAGCAGTAGGAGTCCTCGGGGACAGTCTCCTGACTCCTCGCCCCATCCAAACCACAATGAAACAGTAGAAAAAGGAAAAAGAATAGATGTTAAAACATTAGTTCCTCATTTAAGACATACAAAGGCTCTGCTTATAAATTCGGACAATGGAAAAACCAATCTCCTTGCCTCCTAGCAAAAAACAGGATTTTTTATTTTTTTTTATTTTTTTGAGACACTTCGCTGCCCTCAGTAGAGTGCAATGGCTCACAGCAACCTCAAACTCTTGGGCTCAAGTGATTCTCTTCCCTCAGCCTCCTGAGCAGCTGGGACTACAGGCGCCAACCACAACACC
>NW_003852508.1:3939380-3945322 GCF_000181295.1 Otolemur garnettii | reverse complement strand
GAAATCCACAGGGTGCCCAGGACTGATCTTTAGCAGTTACCAGCAGATTGCAGGAGTGGGTATTTTCCTATTAGCTTTGGAATTGTGTAAGGTTGCCCCTTTCACCCACTCTTTAATTACTTGGTATCATTGTAATCATTTAGTGATTTTTTAAAATAATTTTAGTGGTGACAAAATATTAAATCAGAGGAACATGTAATTTATTTCACCGTTTTCCTTTTGGACATTTAGCTTGTTCCCATGTAAGTTTATATGACTTTTAGGAATGGTGTTTGCCTCGCCAGACTGTGGCCCTCTGTGTGTCTTTGTGGTCTCTGGGCTCTCATTCCACAGCAGTCCTGGACACACCGTGGGAAGGCACAGCCTCTACTGAGTGGATGAGGTCTTGGCTCAAATCAGCCTTCTCCACAAAACATTTCTGAATCCAACCTCAGGTATCTAGTCTTTCTGTCTTCTAAAATTTAACCTTAGTTCTTTTTCCTACAACTCTTTTACTAGAAAAAGAGGAACAATATCTTTTATTGAGCACTATTGTATACCAGGCGTTGTGCTAAACATATTTAAAAAGAAAGTCTATGCCAAAAAAATTTGTGCCTCAACCTTAGAGGACATACAAAATTTTGTGTTGTGGAATTTTCAATTGTGGCAACTTTGAGAGCTCTTCAGTGGCCTCACAGAGCAATCTGACCCTGGAAAGAGCTCTAGAGTCTCACCCCAAATGTGATCTCTGTTCCCTATGCCTGGGGACCGCTAGACAGGAGGAAGCCTGGAGCTCGATGCAGCTCAGAGGATCTGCCTGCCCTGGAGACTGGTCCCTGTGCAGGGAGATGTGACCTGGCAGCTCAGGAGTGGGTGCATTGAAGTGAGTTCCATACAGCTTTGATTATCAACAAGGGTATTGCCGGAAGTTTGTGGCATCATTTCAAAGACAAGGAGAAATTGTAAAGGAGGAAGCCTGCATATAAATCATTAATCCCATTCTGGAGGAAGGGAGAAGAGAAAAGCCTTCTGCCACAACCCGTTGTTAACCTTTTGAGCCTATTTCAGAGATACATACCCAAAACAAAGACATCATTCCCCCAAGCTCAAACTGGAAGGCAGAAATCAAAGTGTGGATTATTACTAACACAAGTGAGCAGAGAGCTCTATTTTCTACTCCTTTAAATTATACTTATAAAACTGATGTCTCAGTTTTTTTTCTTAATTCACAAAGGAAAGACACAAAAACTGCTATACTTCAACACCAGAGTTAATTAAAAATAATGTGAGACATTTATCCTCCTGCATATTGTAAAATTTAAGTGGCTCTATTTTTTTGCATCTCACAATACCCATGTTTAAGCAGCTGAACAGATATCTAATTAATCTTTACTAATGATTCAAGGAAAATGTTCCTTTACTTCCTAAGGATCATTCAATGTAGATGAAGGATTTAGGGGGGAAGAAGGAGAGGATGGTAGCTGGAGGTTTCACTGTTTAACCAGATGTAATTTTAGAATAGTCATAACTTTTCAAAAAGTAAGCAATTTCTGTGCTGTGCATGATGGTTCATGCCTGTAATCCCAGTACCTTGGGAGACTGAGGCAGGAGGATCGCTTGAACACAGGGGATCAAGGCCAACCTGGACAACATAGCAAGACCCTGTCTCTTAAAAGAAAAAAAGTTAAGCAATTTCTCAGATAGATTTTTATACGCATATTTAGAGTATAAGCTGTGAAAGGTGTAAGCAGAGGTGCCCAGAGACAAGGCCACAGGGTCTGTTTAGGTGAGGTTTATTGACAGGGGAGGGCGACCTGCCAGGGCAGTGCAGAGAAGGCATCTGTGCCCAGGGGCAGTTAGAGACCCCTTTTATATGGAATAGTAGGAAGGGGGCAAATTCCACAGCTTGCCTGGAAAGTTGGGGTCTTTTGCCTTGAGTTCGGTGGTGGGACGGAGGGTAGCCAGATCCTTTGTGTCTTTTTCTTGAGGGGAGGAGGAGTAAGAGGAGAGGAAAAGCTTGTGTGTGGCTGTGTCAGGCCCCCCAACAAACATAACATAGCAGGCACCTAGCCAAATGGAGGTGAAGGAGAGAAAGCTTAGTACAAAGTTTTGCTCTCTATCCACTTCCCTGTCTGAACGTTCTTACTGCAACATCCCTGCCCTGTCCTAACCTCATCTCCTACAAGGCCCACAGCCATGGTCAATTCTGCTAAGAGGAAAAGATAAATACAAGAACTACTCTGTCCAGAATATCCCCCTGCCAACCTCCATCTCTCAGCTCTCTAGAGGGGTTTCTTCCCCTCTTAGGTCTAAGTCCTGTTCATCCCTGTAGATGTGCCTTGCTGATTACTTCTATAGCTGATGTGAGAACACAGTCAAACTAATTGTACTGTCCTACAAGATCTGTAAATGTCTCTTAGCATCATAAAAAATGCAAATTAAATAGCTTAACATTTGGAAGATATACCAAGGGTATATACATTTTTTTGTATACAAAATCGTAATGCTCAATGTATACCAACAACAAAAGATGAATGCAGGTCATGTTTGGCTTCTCCAGTTGCAAGAGGTGCTGAAAGTCCATGCATGTAATACACAGATAACGTTGCTTACAATGTGTATCCGTTATTTGGCACCCTCCCTATGCTGACATTAGGAGAGGAACTGGGGCAGTAATCACCTTGTTCAGTGATCAAAGGGCATAGGCTATATAAAATCAGGAGAAATCTATTTCTTTTTCCCCTTCAGTGACCAAGAGTTGGTCACCTCCCTGTGAGTGACCACCAGGCCTCACTGATAACACTGACATTCCCAGTACAGATGAGAGATGATGCCTGAGCTCTTATTTTAAAAATTCAGCCACATTCTCTTTACTTTGAAAGCCAAAATTCTTAGAGGGCACAATACTCTCAAGTGTTGAGGGACCAAAATAGATCAAATTATTTTCCAGCCAACCTCTCCTATACCTATCCAGAATTCCTACTTTCTCCCGACATTCCAGCTGTTATTATAGTTGTCAACTTTAATATCCAGGTGAGTCACTCTACTACCTGGATAAGTTAGAAGAATGTAAGGAAGTGAGTGAAAAAAGGGGCAAATGTTTTTCAATCATAGCATGACGCTGGCACTTTGGAGATGTATTGCCTGGCTGGCAATACCCAGGGCAGAACAGATGAGTAGTGGATTAAGTTAAAGGTCAACTTGCTTTCCATATTTTTTTCATCTTCCCATTGTTAGCACATCTGCACCTGACTCTTCTCAGCCTGCCTCTATTTTGTGTAGATCTCCAGGGAGAATCAAACCTAGTAGACTAACAGGTTAGCAGCATTTTTGAGCACTAATTTCTCAAGATCCTCACGTGAGAAGCTACAAACCCTTCTAGAAAACTGTGAACTTGATGGCCTTTTCAGGTTCACAATGGACACTTGCACTTTCTCAACTAATTTGACTTTGGGACCTTCATAAGGTGGCTCTTAGGAATAACCCAAGCATCTTGTGTTCCACAGAACATCTTCTGAAAAGCATTGCTTTCTGCCTCTGTTGGCCCCCAAGAGCCAAGAACATATTTCTTATGTTCTAACTTTCTGGATGAAAGGAATGCTGTTTTTGCCACTCAAGCACCTCTATTCACTGCAAAAATGTACCCTTAAAATGTATATTTTTTTTTTTTTTTTTTTTTTGAGACAGAGCCTCAAGCTGTCCCTCTGGGTAGAGTGCTGTGGCATCACAGCTCACAGCAACCTCCAACTCCTGGGCTCAAGCGAGTCTCCTGCCTCCGCCTCCCAAGTAGCTGGGACCACAGGTGCCTGCCACACGCCTGGCTATTTTTTTTTTTGGTTGCAGCCATCATTGTTGTTTGGAGGGCCCAGGCTGGATTCAAACCTGCCACCTTAGGTATATGTGGCTGGTGCCTTAGCCACTTGAGCCACAGGCGCTGAGCCTGAAATGTCTATTCTGCTGCCTTTCTCAGTGCTGTGCCTCTGATGGTCTGCCCCACTGTCCTCCTTTCTTAGCTAACTTCCAACCATCCTTTAAGATCATTCATTCATTGCCTCCCTTAGGAAGTCTCACCTTGCCTCTCCTTCCACCAACTTCACTTGCCTCTTCCCCAGATTGGAGTAAATGCCCCTTCTTTGTATACTTATCTCTGCCATCTGATAAATAAAAGTAAAAACGACTTCTTTGTCATTTGCGTTATCGTTTGTTGGACACTTAAAGGTACATGGTAAGCACTTGTGAATAAATCTCCTACTAGTTTATTTTCTCCTTGAGGGAGGGTATTACATTTCATCCATCTCCCTTCCTTCTCTCTCTGTCACCATTCAAGCAGATAGTAGCTGCCCAATAAATATATTTGTTTGACAAATATTTGTGATTTATATTATGTATACGTCCAACTCCTAACATCTCCTCTGGAGAATCAAATGTTAACTATTTAGGTAAATTAATTTGTTTGTTAATAGAAAAAGATTGGGATAAGGAAAAAAGATCTTTCAGTTTAATCGGTAAATTAAAAGTATGCAAGGTGTGTTCTCGCTGAAGGCATAATTCCACACTTGCTACCTAGCTCATGAGGATTTTTGACTTGAGGTAGAAGAGGAGCCAGTCACCACCCTCTGGTGTAGATCTAAATTATACTCCTAAGAAGGTATATACTCCTATGACTTGTGTGCTAATGGCCCTGCAAGACACCGTCCCCCAGGCTATACCCCAGAGGGCTCTAGTCACCTTGAGGGTTTTCAGCACTCTGGACAGCTTCATTTTCCTTTCTTACTTTTAAGATAGAATTTGTACTTTGAGACTGTTCACTGGTTATGCAGAGAAGGACTTAGGGACATCACACAAATTAATCCACAAGGACCACCTAAAGGGGATACAGAAAGTAGGTGATTGTGTCATCTTTCATATGACTTAGAATTATTCATTTAAGAGACACAATATAACCAACCTCAAAAGGATGTAAAAGTAAAGTGAAACAAAACTATCAGGACTCTAGGGGCCTATATACCTTCACCCAGGAAGGCTTATCGCCCTGGGCGGCAGCACAAGCTGGCAGTGTAAACTCTGCCACACACCAGCTCTGTGATTTTCAACAAGCTCCTTAAATTCAAGGAGCATTAACTTTTGAATCTAAGTGCCTTTTGTGGCTAAAATTAATCAAAATGGTATAGGTCCTATACCTTCCTTAAAACTGGCGATGGCCTAGTTAGATCCAGGGAGACTCAGTTACCCAGAGCATTGAACCTCACATCAGGGCTGTCCCATGAAAACAATGCCATTCGCCAAACTAAGCCCAAAGCCAAACCTTGGCCTATTCCAATTTCCGATTATGTTTATACCACTTCACTTACAATGGGATGTGGATTCATACCTCTGAACTATCACCCTACTCAGCTCTGCGTTCTGACACAGTTTGTATATTCTTCTGCGTCAGCCAAAGTGTTTCCCCGTCCTTTCCTCACAACTCTCTCTCTCAGTGGGTCTCAACCTTCCTAATGCCGGGACCCTTTAATGCAGTTCCTCATGTTGTGGTGGCCCCCAACCGTAAAGTTATTTTCATTGCTACTTCGTAACTGTAATTTTGCTACTCTTATGAATTGTAATGTAAATATCTGATATTTGGTGACCCCTGTGAAAGGGTCGTTTGACCCCCAAAGGGGTCGTGACCCACAGGTTGAGAACTGCTGGCATAGAAGGTCCTTGGCCAATGGCAGATGCTCTTGTTTGCTAGTGTTAACATCGTTGTTATAAAATCAGCTCAAGGAAGCGACAATCTTACGTTCACTAAGGCAAACAAATAAGAACCATTCAGATCAATCATTATATCCCACTATCTGTCATTAAAAACAACTCAGAAAATAAGATATAAATCCTTCCCCAGTAAATTTTTTAACTGTGTTTATTTCTACAGAATCACCTCCCTCCTTCACAAACATGGAACAAAAGACAGAGAAGAGCAGGAA
>NW_003852508.1:3936143-3937632 GCF_000181295.1 Otolemur garnettii | reverse complement strand
TTCATGGGACGGCCCTGATGTGAGGTTCAATGCTCTGGGTAACTGAGTCTCCCTGCATCTAACCAGGCCCTCACCAGTTTTAAGGGACAAACAGTAGATCTGGGGTTGTACTTGCCAGGCTTCCCAGAAATCTCCTGCGGAGCCTCCAGTGCTACAGCACACCCTCCCTGGTGCTGTGAGCAGCAAGAGGAAGGGACACCCTCTCCCTGCCTGGACTTCAGGCATTTTAATGGGCTGCAAGGAACTGCTGTGTGAGCAGTGGGGAATCTGCACAAGTCAGAGAAAGCAGAGCTGGAAGCCCAGCAGGTTCCTTCAGGCTGGCCTGGGCTGCAGAACTCGGCTGGACACAGGCTGAGGCAGTAAGGAGTCTTCTGCGGTGGAAGCTGGTAACTACTCAGGACTGCAGGGCCTGAGGTTTCATGCTAAAACCTGGGGCTTCGGAAAGGTTAAAATACTCCCCAAAGTAAAGATGTTGACCTCTAGTTATTTGGTGAGAGGTTTTTGTTTGTTTGTTTGTTTTTTCTTTTTAGTAGGGGGGCGGAGGGGGAATGAGAGTGGGCGGGGAGAAGGAAGAGGGAGAAAGCCTATGAGGCTGTTAAGGATTAAAACCGTCCTGAAGGTGCTATTCTGACTCACAGCTTCCTTCACTTTGGAGTTGCACGGCCATTTTCAATGTTTACATTGCTAATTTCGCTGCATAGTATCTTTCATCTGTACTTCAGTTAGAAAACTGAAGCGGCAGTAGCAGCTCACACCTGTAATTCTAGCATCTCTGGGAGGCCAAAGCAGGAGGATCCCGTGAGTTCAGGAGTTTGAGACCAGCCTGAGCAAGAGTGAGACTCCATCTCTACTAAAAATAGAGGCTCAGCGCCTGTAGCTCAGTGGTTATGGTGCCAGCCACATACACCGGGGCTGGCGGGTTCAAACCTGACCCAAGCCTGCTAAACAACAATGACAACTACAACAAAAAATAGCCAGGTGCTGTAGCAAGCACCTGTAGTCTCAGCTACTTGGCAGGCTAAGGCAAGAGAATTGCTTGAGCCCAAGAGTTTGAGGTTGCTGTGAGCTGTGATGCCATGGTATTGTACTGAGGGTGACATAGTGAGACTCTGTCTCAAAAACAAACAAACAAACAAAAAAGAAAGACAAGAAAAACTAGCTGGGTGTGTGGTTGGTGACTGTAGTCCCAGCTACTTGGGAGGCTGAGGCAGAAGAATTGCTTGAATCCAGGAGTTTGTTGTTGTAAACTATGATGACACCATTGCACTCTACCCAGGGTGACAGAGTGAGACTCTATATCAATAAACCAATCAATAGAATGCTTTGATATATATTCTAGGACTCAGTTTTGGCCCCTGTTCCATTCCTTGCCCTACTCTTTGTTGTCCCGAAAACATGGGAAACAAAGTCAATTAACTGATGCTATTTAATGTGAGCGCAGAGACTATGTCTGCCTTGTTGACTGCCGTGTTTCCAGAACTTGGTACAG
>NW_003852508.1:3934431-3935777 GCF_000181295.1 Otolemur garnettii | reverse complement strand
ATTAAGCCACAGGCGCCAAGCCTAAATTTCTATTTTCAATATCACCTTGCTTCAGACGTCTGAAACAAAGCAATACTAATAACTTCTAAGTAACAGCAGCTTCTGGTGAGCTTCCTACCTGTTTTCCTTGTGGAGTTCTGGATTTATTTATAAGGCAGCAACTCATTTGTTTAGATTAAGAAAAACAAGTGAAAATAAACCATGCCTTATGGGCCTATTTATATAACATTCCAGTGATATCACACAACCTTATTTGTAAATCAAAAATAATTCTGATACAAGACACCGTGGTATATGTTTTGGCAGTCGTTAAACCAGATGTGTATGTTAATGCAGACTGTGAAGGTTTAACCCAAACATCTGTAGCGGGTCAAAAGGAGTATACCAAAGGGTACAGGTTTCTCAATATTGGGGAACGGTTTATTTCAGAGACCCAGATCAGATTCTTAGATCCTTCCTTGGAATGATCCACTTAACTTTTCAGGCTTCGGTTTCTGCTTCTCTTGAGCCAGGGAAGAGCTCCCCGTGGTGTGACTGGGCACTGTCCATGCAACCAGGCCCTCTAAGAAAGTGGACCCCACCTTCTCAGCACTTGGGCCCAGGGCAGCTCATTCGTAAGGGGGTCACCATCTCCGGAGGTAGACTGGAGCAAGAGCTCTGCCTGCCAGAAAGGAGAGCAACTGTCTGAAGCATTCAGAGCCTATATTTGTAGAGATTTGAATTTCAGACTGTAGAGACAATGAGCAGTTGCCAGTCAGGGCAGACCACAAGGCCAGCAGACAGAATAGGGATCCAAGTAACAAGTCAGGACAAGCCATGAACAAGCAGAGGTGGCCTGAGCTCCAGCAGCAGTGAGGACCCACTCACGGGAAGACAGCTAGATGTTGTTCAATCTCAGAGCCGCTGTTGGAGAGCTAGGCCGGGGGCTGATTTGAATGACCTTCCTTTCAGGTCCCCAGAGGCCTGCCGAGGGCAGTTTCTCTTCTCTCCTCCCTCTTTCGTTACTCTGGAAGAGTCTAATTAACACCAGTGTAAGTCGGAATCTCCGCTGGCTCTAATCTTCTAGAATTACACAGAACACAGTAAAAACTCACTAATTCAGACGGCACAGTACAAATTCCTAATTAGTCTGTTTGGACCAAGCTGAAATATATTTTTGTATAGCAAAATTTTGTTATAGATAGGTCAAATTACCAAAAAAAGCAGGGGGTGGGGGGTGATAGAGAACTTGCTAAATTTCATTTTAAACAGACAAGCAGTTAATTTAATACATGAATTCAAAATGATTTTATGTATTTATTAAATGTGTATGACCCAAGGAACTTCAATTGAATATAAAAAACAAA
>NW_003852508.1:3931563-3934093 GCF_000181295.1 Otolemur garnettii | reverse complement strand
AACACAGTGGAGGAGCATCTCAGTGGCCCTAGTGTAGGGGTCCAGAGAAATGTCCTGGGGACAGCTGGGGGTGAAATTTGGAGGGAGAATCTAGGTGGCCAGATGACAGGGAAAAAGCAAAGTAGGAAAAGCACTTTTAGGCGATTAAAAATAGTTTTGTCGGACCGAAACCCATATTGCTAAAAGAGTAGGAAATACAGGTGATTGCAATTTTTCAAGGCATTTGTGTTTTACAAACTTGCCATACACACTAAATTATCAAATACTGAACTATTACCCCTGGGGGGATGCAGGGTTAGGTTTCTGGAAGCCTCTGATCACAATATCTTCAGCAACTGAAACATCTTTTGTGCTCTACAGCAGTGTTTTCAAACCTTTTTCTTTTCTTTTTTTTTTTAATTAAATCATAGCTGTGTACATTAATGCAGTCATGGGGTACGGTATGCTGGTTCTATATACAATCTGAAATATTTTGACCAAACTGGTTAACATAGCCTTCATGTCATTTTCTTAGTTATTGTGTTAAGACATTTATATTCTACATGTAGAAAGATTCACCTGTACCCTTGTAAGATGAACCATAGGTGTGGTCCCTCCAATCACCCTCCCTCCACCCCTCCTCCCCCCTCCCCTCTCCTCCTTCCTTTTTTTTTTTTTTTTTTTTCTTATCTCACAGCACATTTATACTTATAGTTAAATTTCCATGGCACACTTAAATTATGTTGATCAAAAAGAGAGGGAAAAAATATATACTTACTGCGCTTTGAACTTCTTTTGAAAGTAATTTAATAATCTTTAAAAGTTTTCACATTGCACCTAAGATCCTCTTACACGCCAGTGTGCATGACACACCACTTGAAAATAATTGCACTACAAGCTAGTTGCCAGCATTCTTGAAAAATAAGCCAGCGTCATCAGCAGTGAAAACCTGTTCTTCCACATAACATTTTCCTGCTTAACACTTAGCCGTATTTATAAGGTTCTTCTGCAGCCTCCTGATTCCTTGGACTACACTTACCTCAGGCTTTTACAACAAAGATACCGTATTCAGCATAGCACCCGAAGTCCTAGCCAGAGCAATTAAGCAAGAAAAGGAAATAAAAGGATCCAAATTAGAGAGGAAGAAGTAAAATTATCTCTGTTCACAGATGACATGATCTTATGTACGTAGAAAACCCCAGAGCTCACAAAAAGTGCTATAACTAATGAATAAATTCAGCTAAGTTGCAAGATACAAAATCAACATTTGCTTTTTATGTATGAACAATAAACACTTCAAAAAGAAAATTAAGAAAACAATTCTACTTATAATAGCATCATAAAGAATAAAATACTTAGGGATAAACAAACCCAGCCAATGAGGCAAAAGACTTATACACTGAAAACTACAAAAAGTTGCTGAAAAAAATTAAGGAAGACATAAATCAATGGAAATATATCTTGGATGGGAAGGCTTAATATATTTGCAGGCTGTACATACTACCCAAAACGACCTACAGATTTAATACAATCCCTAGCAAAATCTCAATAACATTCTATAAATAAAATCCATTCTAAATTCCTACGGAATCTTAAAGAAGCCTGAATAACTAAAACAATATTGAAAAAGAACAAAATTGGAGGTTTTACACTTTTTGATTTCAAAACCTACTACAAGTCTAAATGTCATACTGGCATAAAGATAAACATATGAGTGAATGGAGTAGGATAGAGAGCCCTTGTGTATGGGACCAAATGATCTTTGACCAGGCTGCTGACACTGCTCAATGAGAAAACATGCGACATGGATGACCCTTGACATTATGCTCATTTAGCCAGCCACCAAAGGACAAATATTCTATGATTCTATTTATAGGAGGGACCTGGAATAGTTGAATCCATAGAGACAGAAAGTAGGATAGTGGCCAGTAGGGGATGGGGAGAGAGGGGAATAGGGAGCTTTTGCTTAATGAATGAAAGTTTGAGACAGCCTCTTCATGTTGGAAAGCCACATGAATTTAGCCATAATCAAATAAGATCACATTCAAGAAACCTCAATTAGATATACTTTACAAGGTACATTATTTTGTAAAAATCTATTGTGTATTTAATAATTTTAAAATGAAAACTTTTTACTATTTTTAAAGTTAACTAATCGTTCAATGGCTATGTTGTGCGGGCTTTTTGTTGGAAAACATTTGAATATTTGGTCACAGCATGGACGTCTACAGTTTCAATTGATTCTCTAGATAGGTCTTGATTTGAGTTAGGTAGGAGAATATAGATTCCCAACAAGTGGTTGAGAAGCAAGGAAGAATTTGGGGGGCAGTGCCTGTGGCTCAAAGGTGTAGGGTGCCGGCCCCTTCTGCCAGAAGTGGCGGGTTCAAACCCAGCCCTGGCCAAAAACTGCAAAAAAAAAAAAAAAAAAAGAATTTGGGGGCATCTTGCTGAAGGCTTGGGTATTCTATTGCATTTTTCTGTATTTTAGCTGGATCTTTCTTAGCATCAAACAATAATTTTATAATGTCATCTACTGAGAGTTCAATCAATA
>NW_003852508.1:3927169-3930263 GCF_000181295.1 Otolemur garnettii | reverse complement strand
AAAAAAAAAAAAGAATGAGACAGCAAATCCACACTGAATACCTCATCATTCAAGTCTAGCCTGTAATGAAACTGAGGATGCCATGTTGTATTTGCAGTAACATAGTTAGCAATCCTATAACTTGTTGCAAAGTGTCACTTAAAGTAATAGCTTTAGTACAGGGATTTTGCTAATGCAAGATACAATGAAAAGAAATGAGAGGCCAGGTGCACCCTATAATCCTAACACTTTGGGAGGCCAATGTGGGTAGATTGCCTGAGCTCATGAGTTCAAGACCAGCCTGAGTCACAGGGAGATTTAATCTCTAAAAATAGCTGGACATTGTGGTGGGTGCCTGTGATCCCAGTTACTTGGAAGGCTGAGGCAAGAGAATTGCTTTAGCCCAAGAGTTTGAGGTTGCTGTGAGCTATGATGCCACAACACTGTACCCAGGGTGACAAAGTGAGACCCTGTCTCAAAAGAAAAAAATATAAAAAGAAATGAGAGCATCTGGATCTTTTAATACTTTTTTTTTTTTCAATCTGTACAATTAAACCTTTCATGTTGTTCTGCCATGGAAGGTACACCATCTGTACATATACTCACTAAATTTACTAAAGTTAGTACATTTATCTTGAAAGTGTCAAAGATATCCATTCTCCGTGTTCTGTTCCCAAGAGTGTCCAAAGTGAGTAACTCTTTGTAACAAAGGAAATCTTCTGTTATTGCCTCACTGAAGTATAAATCTACACTGAGTCAGTAGTGTCAGTTAATTCATCCAAAGTGATTGAATAATATATATTTTCTTTCCTTTTGATGTAGTGCATGAAATTGTTCTGTTAAGCTAGAGGGTACTTCATGTTGCTGATCAATTCTGGTTCTCCTTGAAAGAGGCAGTGGCTTGTATTTTGCAACCGTATCAAGTCTAAGCATCCTACCGCTTTGATGATGCATTCTTACATCTTACAATTTCTGCATCACTGAACGGCTTCTGTACAAGTTACTTCAGTGGCATTATCTCTAGGTCTTATTGCTATTAGAAAGAATTATCTTTGCTTTTCACCTTTTAATTTCTGCAACACAATATTTTGCACCTCTTCCTCTAATTTAAAATATTTGTGGTCCTTATAAGTGCTATAAAGCTGATGAGCATTGAATTAGTATCACAAAGCAAGCAAATCGTCTTGTCTTTAGCAGAAACTATAGCTCCCAAACCTCATTAAAAAGTCTGTTTTCTTTCTTCAGCTCTCTTTTGGTCTTTGACACAATGGATTGCTATGAAATAGATGGATTTAAAGGATAATGTCAAACTGTGCAACTATTCACAAATTCTACTTCAAACAGATATACAGCATACTGTGGTCAAAAGCTGAGAAAGACTGGCAAACTGGACCCCCATAAACTCTCACCAACCAGCTTTGTGCAATGGTGACACCAGTCAGGCAGGGGAAGTTAGAACTAAATCACGAGCGTGATAGCTGTCAGTTTAGCCCTTAGAGCTTACTAATGTTCTAATTGAGCCCGTCAGTCTGGGAAGATCACTTCATTGAAACGTATCTTTGGTATTTTAAACACATTCATTTAAAAAATAAAATAAAAATATAAAAGACAAACACAAATATTTACAACTATACAATAGTTAAATTAACAATTGTGTAAATTGCACATGAACTTTATGGTCACCCTGTATATTAATAAAAATAAAAAGGATTTGTTCTGTAAAATTTGGATTTAGTCAAAAGGCTGCACTTAAGGACCTAGAAGTCCAGGTTCCCCACCACTTGTTTGAATGATGAAAACGTACTAGAGATGGACATTGGTAATGGTTGCATAATGCCAATGTACTACTTAATTTCACTGAACTACTGAAAAGTAGTTAAGATAAAAGTTTTATGATATAGGCATTTTACCACAATAAAAACTAACAAAGACAATTGTCCATATGAATGAAAGCAGTTCTCAAGGACCGTTCTTGATGAGAATTTATGTGCACAAATGTCCTATGTGTATGATGGTTAATACTGGGTGTTAGCCTGATGAGAGCTATGGATTCCTGGACAGCTGGGTAAGCATTATTTTGGGATATGTCTGTGTGGGTGTCTCCAAAAGAAATCAGCGTATAAGTGGATGTACGGAGTGGGGAAGATCTTCCCTCCATGTGAGCGGGCACCACCTAATGGGCTTTCAGCCTGGATGGAATAAAAACTAAATGAAGGATGAACTCTAGCTTTCTCTCCCTCTCTTTTTTTTTTTTTTTTTGGCCGGGGCTGGGTTTGAACCCATCACCTCCAGCATATGGGACTGGCACCCTACTCCTTTGAGCCACAGGCACCACCCTATTCTAGCTTTCTCTATTCTGAAACTAAGATGCCCTCTTCTACAGCCCATGGACATCAGAACTCCAAGTCCTTGGACTTTTGGACAATGTACTTTCACCAGCAGCCCCTTGGGCTCTTGGGCTTTGAACTTGGACTGAGCCACACTCCTCATTTCCCTGGTTCTCCTGCCAGCAGGTGGCCACTGTGGAATTCCTCAGCCTCTACAGTCATGTGAGCCAATCCCCCATAAAACCCACTCCCTCCTATTGATTCTGTCTCTGTGGAGAACCCTTCCTAATACACCACATAATGTTTTTATGCTACATGAAAAGAGTTAAGTGTTATGAAATCCAAAATTATACTTTGGAAATCTTCTATTCCCTTGTTGAGAAAAATGACTATTTTATTCTTTTGCTCTTTTTCCCGAAATTTAATACCTTAATTTTAAGATATTAAACCTTCATATAATATTAAATTCCCACACAAAAAGATCAAAAAAAAATACAACCTCTGTAATTTGAACACCAAGGGACAGTAATAAAGTGGTCAACATACAGAGGTGGTCAACGTAAGGAACTGGGCCTGCTGTACTGATATATACATGTGGTGCATGTCCCATCTGTGAAAACTAGATCAGCTCAAGGAGGTAGTCAATGAGGGCAGGTGTCAACTAGATGCTCTACTGCACATAAAAATATATTAAGAAGGCTCGGCGCCTGTGGCTCAATCAGCTAAGGCGCCAGCCACATACACCTAAGGTGGCGGGTTCGAATCCCCAGCCCGGGCCCGCCAAACAA
>NW_003852508.1:3924454-3926966 GCF_000181295.1 Otolemur garnettii | reverse complement strand
AGGCTTGGCGCCTGTGGCTCAAGTGGCTAAGGCGCCAGCCACATACACCTAAGGTGGTGGGTTTGAATCCAGCCCGGGCCCGCCAAACATCAATGATGGCTGCAACTGAAAAAAAATAGCCAGGCGTTGTGGCGGGCGCCTGTGGTCCCAGCAACTTGGGACGCAGAGGCAGGAGACTCGCTTGAGCCCAGGAGTTGGAGGTTGCTCTGAGCTATGATGCCATGGCACTCTACCCAAGGGGATAGTTTGAGGCTCCGTCTCAAAAAAAAAAAAAAGAAAAAAAGAAAATAAATATTATTCCCCTCCTTTCACCAAAGTCTTTATCCACCTCATTTGTAGATGTCTAAACAGTCCTCACATTCACTGGAAAAGGAAAAATGAATATCAATTTTCTTCCTCCTCCCGGGTTCAGAATTGAAATTCATGTTATTTTTTCTCTAATATGACAGAAAACTCTCAAACACATGAAACTACAATGGAAGTCCAATGAGATGATAATCCCCTCATAAGAGTAAGAAGCCAATTTGAAATTCGACTCAAATTTAAATATCCTCAAGTTGTACCAAAATCTTATTCCAAATCCAAACTATCTCTAGAGGGATGTGAAAAACCCCAGATCATTTTCTATGGTCTTGTTTTTATGTTCTGCAGCCATTTCTATTTTCATCCTGTGATAGAAACTTTCTGGTACTCTCATGCAGTCCAATTTCCAGTGGAATTTTAATCAACTCAAATTTACTGGGGACAGGAAACCTTGTAATAAGGTCTTTATTCTTGGGCCTTTATGCTGTGACCTAAAACAGAGAATTAAATAGATAGCAGAAAGTTAGCTCTAACTCATGCCAATCAACTGGACACTCAAACATTTGGAGCTCCCTGGATATATGCATTGAGTGTGGATTAGATACTGAAATAATTAGTCAAAACAGGGAGCAATAGTGAGTTCATCATTCCCACTTCATATAGAAAAATTTGACTCAGCGGAGGTGCCACATAATTTTCTCAGTATCTCAACAGTTCAGTAATAGATGTAATCGTTTCTTTTTTTTTTTTTTTTGATGTAATCGTTTCTATAAAATGATTATCCTTAGGTCTTCAAAGCAAGTTATTCCCAGGCTTTCTTCCTTCAATTCTTTCTGGAGCACATGAAATGTACCAAAAAAATTAAGAGTTCACAGCATTAATGAATAATTACTCATTTAAGACTATTTAGAAAAGAAGTATTAGGTCTTTCCTTATATCATAATACCAAACAAAATTAATTGCTCACAAATGAAATTATAAAGGCAGCATAAAGCAACAAATACTTTTGCAACGGGAAAAGCCTTAAGTACTGAAAGTAGAAATTATAAAGAGCAACAAGAACAACAAAAATTGATTTTTACTATTAAGCACTTAAAAGGTAAAAAAAAAAAAAAAAAATCCATAATAAGGAAAACGTAAATTGTCCTTTGTGGACTAAGCCCAGAAAGGGAAAGGGGTGCCGAGAGTGTGACTTGTCACAAAGATTCTAGAGTTAATTTCTGCAGTACTCACATTAAAATGCTTCTCAGAAATTCTACTTTATGCTCAGAAAAACATTCAGGATATGTGGAAAGACTCATTCCTTTAACAAATATTTATAAAGAGCTGCCTGCATGCCAAGCACCTGTGACGGACAGGGTTGGGCCGCCCAGATCCTCCTGTGGGAAGGGACTTGCTGCCTCCAGCTGTCAGCCCCTGCAGGGAGGGCCTCAGCTGCAGAGCCACCTCGCCCAGGGTGGATCACCTCAGTGACTGATGGCGTAGGGTGTAAATGCCCGGCCACTCCGGCCCCACTCAGGAGGACTCAGACATGCCATTTTATAGCAGGAGCTGGGGTCCTGGGGCCAGCATTGCAGCTCGACTCCTGTCTCTGCTTGATTCTGTGTGAGCCTCTTCCTTCCCACTGGTGTTGATCCAAAAGGTCTCCTGAGAAACCTGACCCAGTGTCTGATCCCTGACAGCCCTGCCTGAGACAGTTCCATCCCAGATGTTATAATGCTGCAGTGAACGGGATAAAGCCCTCTCCTCCCAAGCCTAACATCTGCTCGTAGACAAAACACAAACAGACAAACGAGATCACTGCAGAGAGTGATAGTGCAAAGAAGAAAATAAAACAGGATAATAAAACTGGTGTCACGAGGAGGTTATTTCTCACCTAAGATTCAGGTAAGGAGATGACATGTGAGCAGACAGCTGAAGGGCAAGAAAGAGTCAGCCAGGAAGAGGTATATGGTCTCCCACATTAGAGGGAAGTGCAAGGCAAGGACACTATGTTCTGAAAAAAAAAGAAATTTTAAAACTGTTGGGAGAAAACGTCCGAGAATATCCACATGACCTTGAAGTCACATGACCTTGGAAAGGATTTCTAAAGCAATTCATAAAAAATTCAAATGACACAGAAAATTTAACTGCATTAAATTTTAAAACTTCTGCACTACAAAATATACCATAAACAACAGGAAAGGCAAATCACGGAATGGAAAAAAAA
>NW_003852508.1:3919855-3924261 GCF_000181295.1 Otolemur garnettii | reverse complement strand
CACCCATGAGAAAATGACCCTGTATAGAGGGATGGGATCAAGGATGAGGCCTTTTCATTTGTACAGCTAACGTTTCATTTCCATTAAAAATAATTTGAAGTGACATACCTGAGGACAGGTAATTAAGATTCAACACAGAGGAGTGAGGAAAATTGGTATTCATTTTAATTGGTCTCTGCACCTTCTTAATGGCTGAAATATTTTATAATTTTACAAAAGGAATCCCATCTACTTGATGTTTAGGGAGCCAGAGGAAGAGATTGCAAGACTGAGACCGGATTGTACCTCGACTGCAATGGGAAGCAAGTGGAAGTGGTGTGATATGAGAGTGACGTGATGACTTTAAGAGAACCTCTGGGTGTCCTGCAGAGCAAGGATTCTGCAGACACTCCAGTAGAATGAGAGACACTGGTTTTGAGGCTATGGCAGCAGTCCAGAAGGAAAGGGATGGCAACTTGACCAATAGCAGCAAAAGAAGTGGACAGATTGGAAAAAATGTTTTAACTTTTTCAAAATTTTGGACTAAGTTTTGACTGCAAAAAAGATGCAAAACTAGAACAGAGATTCTCATCTACCCTTCACCCAGCATCTTTTAATGCCAACATTTTATATAACATTTTTGACTCTTTGACAAGGGTCAAAACCAGGAAATTAACATTGGTATAAATCTATTAGCGGAAACACAGATCTTACTTGGTTTTGATCAGTTTCTTTCCACAAATGCCTTATTCCTTTCCCTGGATACAATCCAGAAGTCCCTGAGGCAGTGAGTTGAGGTGTCTTTTTTGTTTCCTCTGATCTGTTACAGTTACTCATTCTTTCCTTGTCTATTCTAACTTTGAGACGTGCTGGTCAATTGTTTTGAGGTTTCTCATGATCAGATTGAAGTCATACATTTTTATCAAGAATGCTATGAGTGATGCTGTTCCTTCCTGAGTCCATGATGTCAAGGGCTACATCATGCCGATTATTTGTGATGTTATCTTTGGCCACTTAGAATGGTGTCTGGTAGGTTTGCTCACTATGATATGTTAATAGAATGAAATATCACTGAGCAGTTACTAGTGACCATAGGTTACTCTTTTCCCCTTTATTAATAATTAATTTTAATAAATTTTAATTTATTTTTAATAAAGGGGGAAAGAGTAACCTATTGGAGAAGATACTTTAAGATTATGCAAATACCCTGTTCTCCCTCAAACATTTGTCTACTAATTTTAATATACATCATTAGATCTTGCCTGCAACATTTTCTATTATGGTAATTGCCTAATGGTGATGTTTGAACTCTGTTATTCCTTCTACATTTATTCATTGGAATTCTTCTGTAAAGAACTTCCTTGAATGAAAAAAATAAAGATTACTTATCCACCTACAATTTGAAAAGCCTTTAAACTACTCATGTCTTTTAGGCAGTTGAAGATCTAAATTTAGGAATCACTGCCATGTACACAGAAATGAGCCCCCAGAAAATATCTACTTACAAGGATGCTCGTGGCAATGCTGTTTTTATAATAAGAAAAATTGTATATAAACAAAACATGGAAGATAACTTTGTAACAACTATTGTACATCCATGTCTTTAGCTGGGTTCTTTAGAAGCAGAGTCTGAGATGGGAATTTCTGTGCAAGTGTTTTATGAAAGGAGTATTCTCGGGGAAACCATAGGGGCAGAAGGGGGAATAGACTAGGACAGACAAATAGGGACAAATTTGGGTTCAACTTAAATCTCACCTTTCCTGATCCCATGGGGGTCTCTAAAGCATAATGGAACCATAGGGACAGGGGATAAGGCTTTCATTCTCTAGTTAATCATTTATTGTTTGTGGGCCACCCTACCCACAGGGGATTCTCACACTTCAGGGTAGTTTTCAGGAGAAAGGGGCAGCTGTGAGCAGATAGCAGGGTGTGGTAAGGCACCAGGTGAAGTGGATCCTGGGTGTCACTTGCATCTACTAAAATCCATGGAAAGGAATAATATTCAGCTATTTAACATTTTTTATATGAATTATATCTATATGAAATGCTTTCATGATATGTTAATAGACAAAAAATGGGTGCTCCCCCTTCAATTAAAAAAATATATATATCTAATGTTTATAAGTAGGGAAGAGGAAAACAGGCCAGGAAGGCTATATACCTAAGTTATTAACCCAATCTCTGGAAATTCCTCATCAACTTAAGCAGAAATCTAACTTCAGAACCATGAGCTTCATCTGCAGGCACATACCCCAGTAAAACGAGCACAAGTAGCCCCCAAAAGACTCACCTAAGAATATTCATGGCAATTGAATCACAATTGTGAAAAATGGAAAACTTCCACATCTCTAGAAGAATGAATAAACTGCAGCATATTTCTACAACAGAATATCACATAAGGGTACAAAAGAGTAAGCTATGAATACATGCAAAATGTGATGAATCTCAAAGCATTACACTGAGGAAAGGAAGCCAGATGTGAGGTAATTCAGTATGTGTGATTCCGTTTGTGTTCCTGAACCTGCCTTCAGGTTGGGGAGAATTAGTGAGGGTATCAACAAGAAAGCACAAAGGGATTTTCTGGATTAATACGAGTTCTGAAAATTCAGTTTGTGATCTTGCAACCAACATACATTAGCAGCACTGTACAAATAGCTTGGTAAAGTTTCATAACCTTGCTATGTTGGTGTCTCAGAGCTGTGTTTGTGTTGAGGTGTGGTAGTGTCTTGCTGAATGTTCACTGTTGTTGCATATTTTTGTGTGCTGTCATAAGAATGTTGGAGCTTGAATCAAAGTCATGAACAAACATTTGTAAATTTCTTGTTGAACTTGGCAAGAGTGTTTTTTCAATCCAATCAGCCAGTCTATGCCTCTTCAGTGGAGAATTCAAGCCATTAACATTTATTGAGATAATTGATAAGTGTGGTGGCATTCTAGTCATCTTCTTTTGTGAAAGTCCATTGTTCTATCTTTTGGATCATTGTGGAAGCTAGGTTTTGTCCTTTAGTTTCTGAGTGCTTACTTTGCTGGTGGTCCATTGTGATGATCAGTGTGTAGAACAGGTTGAAGTATTTCCTGTAGAGCTGATCTTGTTGCAGCAAACTTTCTCAATGTTTGCATATCAATAAAAGATTTGATTTCTCCAACCATTTTAAAGCTTAGCTTAGGCTTGGCACATGTGGCTCAAGTGGCTAAGGTGCCAGCCACATACACCTAAGGTGGCAGGTTCAAATCCAGCCCAAGCCTGCCAAACAACAATGACGGCTGCAACCAAAAAATAGCTGGGCATTGTGGCAGGTGCCTGTGGTCCCAGCTACATGGGAGGCTGAGGCAGGAGACTCGCTTGAGCCCAGGAGTTGGAGGTTGCTGTGAGCTGTGATGCCATGGCACTTTACCCAGGGGGATAGTTTGAGGCTCTGTCTAAAAAAAAAAAAAAATGCTTAGCTTAGCAGGATATAGAATTCTGGGCTGGAAATAGTTTTGTTTAAGTAGATTAAAGGTAGATGACCATGGTCTTCTGGCTTGAAAAGTTTCATTAGAGAAGTCTTCAGTTACTCTTATAGGTTTGCCCATGTAGGTCAATTGGGGCTTACTCCTGGCAGCTTGCAGAATCTTTTCTTTTGTCTTGACTTAGGACAGGTTCATGACAATGTGTTTTGGAGAAGCTTGATTTGCGTTGAGATGGCCTGGTGTCTGATATCCCTTTGAAAGGAGTGCGTCAGAATCTTTGGTGATATTTGGGAAATTTTCATTTATAATTTTCTCCAGTATGGCTCCCATTCCTCTGGGGCATCTTTCTTCTCCTTCTGGGATACCTATAACTCATGTTTGAACAGTCCATGAAGTCTTCTAATTCTGTCAGTGAGCATTCTGCTTTCTCTCTCTTTTTCTCTGACTTTTTAAGTATCTGAGCTAGCTCAAGAGCTTTGTCTGCTACTTCTGAGAGTCTTTCTTCTGCATGATCTAATCTGTTACTGATACTTTCTACTGCATCTTTAAGTCCCTTGATTGACTGTTTCAATTCCTTCAGCTCTGCTATATCCCTTCTATATTCTTCATATCATTCATCTCTTATTTGATTCTGTTTTTGGATTTCCTTTTGGTTCTTTTCTACTTTCTCATCAATTTCCTTCATTGTTTTGTCATTGTATTTTAAATCCCGCTTCTGTCATTTCTAACATTTCTAGGTGGAATCCTCTTCAGCAGCTACCCCATGGTGCCTTGGGGGAGGGTTGCTCTGGACTGGCTTTTCGTGTTGCCAGGATTTCCATGTTTTCCTCATCAGTGTTTTCTTTGGTTTGCTTCCTTGCCCTAATGTTCCTTTGAATTTCTCTTGCTCTTTAAGTTACTGTGCCTCTACCTAAGGTGTTGATGTGTCCTTTTAGTATAGGACTAAAAAGGTGAGAAGATTTAAGAGCAAGATGGGG
>NW_003852508.1:3901854-3919030 GCF_000181295.1 Otolemur garnettii | reverse complement strand
CAATGACATCAGTGCATCACTTCTCAAGGGGAGTACTTTGAAGGTGACTATAGTGATAGTCAGCAATGAGGTAAGATGAGTTTATGAAATTGTCGGAACTTATACATATAGTTTTATACCTGTATTTTATATCTTGAGCTGAATAGTAGTTATACAAGTGTATGCATAAATTAAAATCCTTTGAGTTGTATATTTAAGCTTGGTGTATTCCACTATTTGTAAACTGTTATCTCAATAAAATACATTTAGCATGGAGGAGGGGGATTGTGGTACACATATTGGGACTCAGATCTGGTTTCTTTCAAGGCTCCAGGGTTAGTTAACTGACTTCTCTAAATTTCATAACATTTATTTCTTCAAAGGTACTGATCCCAAGGGCAGATATGACAATTAAATTAGTTAATATATGCTTGGCTCTTAGCACAGTGCTCAGCATGATAAAACCTCAAAAAATTGTCAGTTAATATTAGAATTACTAAGTCCTGGATTTAGACTGTCAAAGGGAGATGAAACATCCAGTTCCCCTTTACTAACCTCTCATGTTTTGCCACACTGGGTAAGCAGCTTAACTATCTGCAACGCTGACCTCATGGACAGCACCAGAAGTTGAACATTAGCTCACAGGATTTGTGCTGGGCAGAAGGGGAGTTAAGATGCCAGCTTGACCTGCAGAACCCTGAGGAGGCTGAGTCGGGTCACGAATTGCAGTCAAGTCTAGATATTCCCTCGCAGTGACCCTCAGTGATGGACACTGCATGTTTTGGAGCTGGCCAGGCTGACCCAGCAAACACCACTGCTGCAGGTCTCTTATCCCTAGGGCATATTTTTCCTGAAGTTGTCATCTGGCTACCTACACCTTAATCGTTATTTTTCCTCTGGCTATCAATCCCTGTGGTAAAAATGATCAAATCCTTGGCCCTACTGGACAGCCACAAACAATACCCCATTAAAGAGAAAAGGGTATGACAATGTAAATACAAAACTGTTCACAGTTGCCTGTTCACAGTTCAGAAGCTTTGGAAATGACTCCAGCATCAGCTACTGTCTGACTGTAACTGTGTGAGCAGTTTCCCTCAGCAAAAGCTGTCTAGCTGAGTCCAGTCAATCCTCAGACCGAGATACTGATAATAAGCAATCATTATTGTTACACGCCACGAAGGTGGGTGGGGAATGTTGTTTATAGGAAGAGATAAATGAAACCGGTAGCAATTGCCACAATTATTCACTCTCAATTTCACTTTTATCTTCTTAATAGGTAGAACTTTATTTGAGTTGGTTAACAGATTTTTAAACTTTATAACTTTATCTATGGCAGAATTAGTGTTTGACCTCTAGGATCAAAATATATTTTGAATTTTGAAAAATCTGCTTCTGGTAGAACTCAGTCTAAGACTGTGCTTTTAAAAAAAACTCCTGTGTGCAGTGTCTAGAGAAAAAAAAAAGGCCAGGCACAATGGTTCATGCCTATAATCCCACTTTGGGAGGCCAAGAAGGATGGACTGCCTGAGTTCTGGAGTTTGAGATCAGCCTGAGTAAGAGCAAGACCCCGTCTTTAAAAAGAGCCAGGCGTTGTGGTGGGCACCTATGGTCCCATCTACTTGGGAGGATGATGCAAGAGGATCACTTGAGCCCAAGAGGTTGCTATGAGGTCTGACTCCATGGCACTCTACTGAGGGTGACAAAGTGAGACTCTGTCTTAAAAAAAAAAAAAAAGCACTTCCTGAAATAACTTTTCATTTCCAATGTGTCTCCAGGTCATCTTTTTGTTTTTTTGTTTTGTTTTGTTTTGTTTTTGAGACACAGTCTCACTGTGTCTCCCTAGGTACAGTGCCATGGCGTCACAGCTCACAGCAACTTCAAACTCTTGGGCTTAAGTAATTCTCTTGCCTCAGCCTTCCAGGTAGCTGGGACTACAGGCACCCGTCACAGTGCCTGGCTATTTTGTTGTTGTTGTTGCAGTTGTCATTGTTGTTTTAGCTGGCTGGGGCTGGGTTCCAACCCGCCAGCCTTCGTGTATATGGCTGGTGCCCTACCCATTGACCTACAGGTGCTGTCCCATGTAATTTTTTTGAAAGAAAAATGCATCACTAGGAAAAAAATTAAGGCTTATTATATCACAATCTTATAATAATTTTAAATATAAAAATTTTCTTTTTTTGCTTAATATTATCACTTAAGTGTTAATATAGTTTCTATTTGAATGGCATTGAAAGTAAAACTTGTCTTCTTCATACTCTGTTGAGCAGATATTTTAAAGCCACTTTGTCACTTACTACAGTCATACATGATACAATTCATTTCTTAAAATTGGAAATGACTTCCAAATGCCACTATCATGTTTCTAGCATAACTTTTATAGATACTTCACAAAATGCTAATTAAATCATGCTTATAATTTTCATATTTATTTTCTTCATTAATGAAGCCACATAATTTTTATTTGACATCCTCTTACTTGATGTGAAAGTGTGATTTCTTTAACAATATTACATCATCAGTATTTTTTGTGAATTTTACTCTACATAATAGTGGAAACTTGTTCTGTGAAATTACACTAAAGTTTTATATGTCATATTTGAAAACAAATTAATGAATTATCTTTCTGAGAAGTAAAGGCATTTTAGGAGCCAACTTATCTACCCACTACTAAATCCTAATTAAACATATTGAACAGTACCATTCGGGGCTGTCTAATATTGATTTGTCTGTACTTCTAGTAAAGCAGAATTGACTCTATCAAGATGAGATGCTTTGCCCTTTCCAGCCTGCTATGTTCTGAATGTTTGTGTCCCCTGAAAATTCATATATTAAAACTTAATCATGGAGGTGGGGCCTTTGACGGTAATTAAGTCATGAGGGTCGAGCCTTCATGAATGGAGTTAGTGACCTTACAAAAGAGACGCACGGGGGCCGTGTCTCTTCCACTACATGAGGATGTGGCAAGAGGTACCATCTACAAAGCAGAGAGCAGCTTGACTCAGACACGGAGTCTGCTGGCACCATGGCGTTGGACTTCCCAACCTCCAGAACTATGAGCAATGAATTTCTATCATTTATAAATTACCTGGTCTAAGGTATTTTGTGATGGTGGGAGGAACAGACTAAGACATAGCCTGTGGCTTTTTATTTCTTAGTTCTTTACATTTTTAGCAGTGAGACAAAGAGAATAAAAAAGTGTGGAGCTGGCATACTAAAATTATAGATTAGTCCATATGGCCAGATTCCCTGGGCACCCCTGCTTCCTGCCCCTTCCAGCCTGGCTCTTCAGCTGTGCATTTGTTTAGTAAACCAGATCAAGTTAACTTTCAAAAGTTAACTATTCTTTTTCAAAGTCAGTTTTTCTTGCTTTTCACCAAGACCCTTAATTTGCACATGGCTGTCCACATAACTGACCTACGTAGGGTCACACACAGTGTCACCACTCACTAAATACCTAAGGTCTTCAAGAGTGGTGATGAAGTTTCTTGTAAATGTATAGTGCCTAAAGCAAATTCCTGGAATACATATATTTTATTTTTTCCAGATTTCCATAGAGAACTTCTGTCTTCTTTTACTTGAAGATGAAACTTAACTACTTCCATCTTACTTTTATACTTTAACTTCCCCAAATTTAATAAATTTTAAACTGAGAAGTTCAAGATCCTAGACTAGTTCTCAGCAAATATTTATTCATTAATCAAATTTTTTCTGTGGGGGGTCATATTAAATTTATGACCTTGTACTAATAAAATGTATACCAACTGTCTGCAAAGAAAATTGCCCCAGAAAAATATATGTCAAAATTTCCTTCTCTAAAATGAATGCCTATTAGAATGACAAATGTTGCCTAAAATACTTTGACATAGACAAAGAAAATCAATCCTTTGTTAAATCTAAGTTAGTTTCAAAGAAAGTAAGAGGATTATTCTAAACCCATCCTGGGTATTGTCAGTTACCAAAACAATCTGAACAAGATTTGAGAATAAGTTCTTTCTCTCTTTTTTAAAAAAATGTAATACTGTTTATTTAACTTGAAAAAGATATTAGCATTCTAAACATACAAAAAATAATAGAATGTTGCCAATGTGTTTAAGCACAGAAGGTTCTGTGCAGTGGCTCTGATGCAGTGGCTGTTGCTTGCCACTAATGAAATGCCAATAATGAAGAGTTCTATGGTTTGCCACTAATGAAATGCCAATAATGAAGAGTTCTATGGTTTGTTCTAAAATAAAATAGTTAAAAAACTACCGCATTTAACTAAAAAAAAAAAAAAATCCAAACACTTCTCATGCTAGCTGATCCCTCTTTGTCCACAGCTAAGAATGGCAGCAGAATGCTATGTCACTATCCACGAAAATAAGACAACCTGAAGCTAAATGGATGCCCACTGCAGTGTCCACAGGTCCAGCTCACAGTGCACGCCCTGAGCTACGGCCTCTCTGAAGGGCATCTATTCCCACAGCCTGAATGCCAAGCAAGGAGCCACAAGAGTTGGTCTCAGTTGTTTTGTCCTTTTTACAAACTATAGATACGTACAGTTGATAACTCAGGATTTCTAGCCTGCAACCAGTTATATACTATAACCGTATAGTTAACACCACCTTACCAATTAAAAAAAAATGCCAGAAACATCTTTAAATGTCTTGTCACACCAACAGCAAAGTGCACAGAGTGAGGAGAACATGGGAATGCCTTTTAATTTTAAAAATGTTTGGAATATGTACAACTTTGGTACAGTTTCAGGGGGCTCCAGACACCCATGGCCACTTCATGTAAACCACTGACAATTTCTAGAGCACTTTGAGAATACAATATGATCATGATCAAATTTTGTGATTAAACCTAGTGAGGGCAATAGACATTTCTCGAATAAGAGATGTGTCGTTTACGGCGCTCCCCTACTCTAAGGTCTTCACAAGGAGACAGATAAACAGTTTTTTTATTCATCTTCCTCCTCCTCATCTTCTTCATCTTCCTCTTCCACCTTTTTCCTGGCAACTTTAGCGGGACCCTTTGTGCTATCAAACTTTCCTTTAATCTTAGTCAGTGACGTCCTTCTCATCCTTCTCCTTCAGCTTGGTGGCCTTAGTGATGTAAGGCTGCTTTTCGCTGTCATTTAAGTTATTCCGCATCTCACCCAGCTTTTTTGGCCACATCTCTAATAGAGATACCAGGATTTGTAGACTTGATCTTGGGGCAGAATTCTGAACAGAAGAGGAAAAATCCAGATGGTGGCCTCTTGGGGGCATTCGGGTCCTTCTTCTTCTTTCCTCCTTTAGCTGGCCCATAATCCTTCACTTCCCGATCATAGTGGATTTTATCAGCCTTTGCCATTTCATCAAACTTAGACTTCTCTTTCCCAGACATTGCCTTCCACCTTTCAGAGCACTTCTTGGAAAATTCTGCAAAATTGACAGGGACCTCTGGGTCTTTCTTCTGTTCTTCTCTGCATATCTGCACAAAGAAGGCATAGGCAGACATCTTGCTCTTTGGTTTCTTGAGGTCACCTTTAGCCATCTTGACTGTACTGTTCCAAGAATAAGTTCTTTCTTTAAGGAGATATATTATTTATCTAGAAAGTAAAGATAAAAATTCAGATGCAACATTAAGGGGAAAACTAAACTTTACAGCACAAAGAATAAGAATAAAGAATCCATCAACACTATATTGGGAGAATTGAAAACAATTTTGTATTATATGTGTGTGAAGGATTCTGTTTATAGATATTATGTTCACCATAGAAAAAGGGAAAATATAGAAAAACATTAAGGAAATAATCATCTCTAATTTTTTAATGGTAGGACTCGTCCTGCTATAGGCAGAAACAAAAGTTCAAATTTTCAAATTGTTTCAGCATAAAAGGAATTCCCTGGCTCCTGAACTGAAAAGAGCAGGGTTTGACTAGCCTGGGGTTCTACTTGGTCTGAGATCAAATGGTGTCAACTGGACCGGATTTCTACCTGACCACCTCTGGCTTTGCCATCCACAAGGCTGGCTCCATCCTAGTCATATTTTCCCCTCAAGGTTATTGGGTTCAGGACACATTACCCCCCAATATGGTAACTTGGCCTTAAAGAAAATAGCAGAATTAGGAAGTTTTCTCCTGCCTGCCCCTCACCCTTCTCCCCTGAAGCAGGTCATAAGGCCCTCACTCCTGAGCTGCCTTCCTTATACTTGGAGGAAAGGAACATCCTGGACCATTTTCTCTGAAGTCACAGGAAAGGATCTCAGCAGACAGAACTTGCTAAGCTTCCCCAGTTTATTGCCATCAGATCACGCCCCCTTTTTCTGCTCATCCTTCTCCATGACCCTACACTTCTTCATCAAACCTGAGTTTCAAAATATGTTTCTCTTATTCTTTAGGTCTTCATTTCTGAAGGCTCTCATGTCACATAAAGCTTATATTAAATAAATAAATTTGTATGCTTTTCTCTTGTTAGTCTGTCCTTTTTATAGGTGCCTCAGTCATGACTGCACTGCAGTTACCCCAGGGCTATCTTACCTCCAGTTCCAAATTTCCCAGGAAAAGAAAGAGTCTGCATTCCTGATGGCTGAAACCAAGGCTTCAGAATTGAGATACATTGGTTCTGAATGGGCCTATCCCTGAATCCTGCCAAATGACGTGGGGAGTCAGGGATGGAAACTGCCTCCCATACCACAAGGATGCAGGCAGTGGAAAACTTGTTACCATAAAGAGAACAGGGGCTGATGCTTGAAGGAGAGAGAACAGGGATGGAAGAAAAACCATAAATGTCTCCTGCTATCCTACCAGTGCCAAAGAATAACAACCATGAATATTTTTTATATGTGAGTGTGTGAGAAATTAATGCATTTGTGTACCCTCCACAATCTACAACTATAATGTCAGTTAAAAAATTTAAATAGAAATTAGACTATTCAAAAACTGATATATAGGTTCCCCAGCATAGCACTTGCCTGCACCATGGAGATGCTTGTGCCAATCCTGAGCAATCATCGTTGGTGAAGTAGAGACAAGAAGAAGTTATCAGAATTTTGGATGCTTACAAAATAAAGTATGCATTAATAAATATTTCTGTCAGTTTGAAAGTACTTCAAGAAGGAGGATGAGGGTTTCTACCCCCAAGTCTCTAACACCTCAGGTATTTAATGGCCAAGAATATTGTGGAGATTTTGAAATGTTTCACAAGGCAAAGGAGAATAAAGAGGTTCTGAAATTCCTGGAATAAATGAGCAGTTGTAAAACAAGAGATATTTACTGATTTGGATCCTTATATACTGCCATATATATTAGTTACTGATATAGAACTTTCCAGTTCTAATGGAATAGAACTGTTCCATTAAAGGAATCTCTTTAACAACAACAAAACTGAGTTATCGTCTTCTATTTTTACTTTATAATGTATAATAAGCATCAAAACTGCCTTCTATTTGACAATTAGCACATAGTCCAAAAATTATATACTTAAGAGAGCTAAGTTAAAATTTCAAAATCAAGCTCATTTCAATACAAAGCTCAGGTACACATAAAATACTTAGAGGAAAAAGTGAAGAAAAGAATCAAGTTTATAAATTTTGCATCTGAGAGTCAGAGCTATCACTCTCAGCTCTGACTGAGAGTGGATAGTGTCTGAGCAAATAGTTCATGACTAATTTTAACAACTTTTTCTTAATTCATTTAAGAGATAGGTGTCGCCATAAGGGTCTCACGGAAAAGCCATGTTGCAGAGAATAAGCACACTTATTGAAATTGTGTTTTAAATAAAGGTGACCATTGGCTCGCTCAGGCAAAATGGCAAGCTTTCTTTATTTACCGTTGGTTTATATAATCAATCTTGTGCATGGGCCACTATACAGTAGTGACCTCATTAATATTCATTACAATCCCTCTGTACATGTGCACTATACATCAATGACTTCATTAATCCATTTGAACATCTTGTGACCACCCACCCTATAAGTAGGTCCTCCCTTGTAATCTGATAATCCATCCAACATATACCTTTAAGCATAACCCTTTCAACATAACTGGTTTAACATAACTTAATGGAGAACATGTTGTTAGTCATTACTTTCTTTGTTCTTGTCTGATGAAGCCTGAGGCTGTGGCAGAACAAGGTAGATTGAATAACTGCCCTTGCTGTTTGGAGGCTGTTAGTTCAAATCTTTAAGCAAGGCATAAAGAAACTTCTTGGGCATATAGGAATTTGCGTGCTAACCTCTGTTGCCATGAGGCCTTAAGTCAGGGGGGTTTTGCTGGAAGCTTTTACAAGGAATTTTCAGGCTGGACTTCTCAAAAGCCTTTTACGAGCTCAGGTTTCATCTGTGCCATTAGATACCCGTATGCATTGGGTAAATTCCTCTTCTCTTGAGGTCCCCAAGCACATTTCCATTCCCAGACCCATCAGCAAGTGACCTTCGTTACTTACCACAGATCAGGAAAGGTTACTGATGGGTATCTGGCCAGTTTTCCAAAGGGCTTTTTTATTGGCCTTATGAAGTCAACCTTAATTCCTTAATGCAGTAAATGCTATTCCAGCCAAAGCCTTGGTCATGTTAGGCCCACAACCAACCTGGCCACATAGGATTTTGCCTCAGTTTCTCACAAGTATGCCCGCACAAAGTCTTTTCACTGCTCTCTCAAAAGGCTTTTTTTTGGCCAGAGGCATATAGGTGTTTTGCCTATAGATAGGTTTAATGAAAATTGAAATAACGTACCAGACAGGGCCAGAAGCAGAAGACAGAGCTGACATGATGAATTATCTTAATTCATTTTACATGATTGTTACATTGAAATTTTTCCTTATTCAAAAGCAACTTTTAGGCTTTTTAGGCTGGGCACCATGGCTCATGGCTATAATCCCAATACTCTCAGAGGCCAAGGTGGGTGAATTGCTTGAGCTCAGGAGTTCAAGATCAGCCTGAGCAAGAGTGAGGCCCTATCTCTAAAACTAGCCTAGGTGTTGTCTCAAAAAAAAAAAAAAAAAGCAACTTCTATATAGAAATACCATGGTGGACAAGGACCCTCCCTCCACCCCATAACTAATACGAAGTTTAGAAGTTTCCTTCTACAGTGTTGGTTAGAAAAGTCAGGTTCCCATTAAAATGACAATGCAGCAAATATACATGCATCTGGTTAAGAGTTATTAAGAATAAAACACCTAGCCTAAGCAGAAATTTCCACTAATGCTATTAACTATGCATATTTGATTTTACCTTTAATGCCACAAGTGTCACATTGTATTTATTACTTAGAGGGTCTCATTACTTTTCCTATAATTTCATCTTTTAATTGAATTCTGTGATCCTATAACCCACAGCATGTAGCCGTCACAGCATACTGCAGTGAAATATGCTAGACATACACATTAGAGACGCGCTGTGTGATCAAGGAAGAGTCAGATCGAGCATCTGTCAGATATTACCGTGAAGGTCAGTTCTCACCCATTTCTCTTTGGGAACAAGGGTATGTTTATTATTGATATTACTAAATATTTACATGATACTTCAGATGATTGAGTCTCACAAAAACTTTCATATCCCATCTCTCTTGACAGCTTGTCTCCATGGAATGGCATTGCTGTGTACCTTTTGCAAAAGGAGAATCTAAGTTGGCATCGGTGACTATGCCAGCAGGTACAGAGCCTCAACTCCAGATAAAGAATCATGAGTCTTTCCAAGAAATAGAAACCACTGTGGACTTTGAACAGGGGAGGAAGTTTTTAGCAGGATAGTTTTTTTTTTTTTCCTTTTAGAGAGAGAACTTTGACAGTGGCAGAGTTGATGGGTATGTGAAGAAAGTGAAAAAAATAAGGGAGTTACAACAGTTGGCATTTACCACAATAGGCTAGGTTGAGGTGGTGAGCGCCGGAATGAGGATTTAGTGTTTGTGAGTATAAAGGTAAAACAGCATGGTGAAGAGCCACATGGCCTGGAAGCATCGATGTAGAGAAGGTTTTGCTCTTTTCTCCCAGCTCAGTGAGTCAGGGCAGGAGTCACAACTGGGTGGGACAAAGCAATGGCATCACCACCAGAAGCCTTGTCTCAGTCATGGGGAAGGGGAGGAGGTCATCAGCATATTGGACAGAAAAATCAAGTTCTAGAGCTAGAAACGCCCTTTGGTGGCCAGACCCATTTTCTAAAATGGTTGGAATTTTAAATTCACAGATTCCAGAGAAGGTGATGACAGCCAAGAATCAGGAATCCAGGCAAACAGCTCACATCAGGATGGCCTGAAGAAGTAAATGTCAAAATTGGATGACCCAAAAGGTAAACGTGGCCCTCAATGTGTAGAGATCCAGGTAGCAGATGGTCCCCTTCCACAGCAAGGGGAGCAACAGGGCTGAGGTATGATGTGGTCTGGGTGACCAGCACACTGGTAGGCATTCTACTGAGGGCTGCTGAAGTTAGAGGACAAAAGAAGAGCTGGATTACTAAAACTGAGACACAAAGTTGAGGGAGGTTGAGTTAGGCCAGGTGGTCCTTTACATGGATAGAGAAAGAGTATAGAAATAAAGAGACACCAGCGTGCTTTTTGAAGTATTCAAAGTAGTTGGGATCAAAAGGTAGGTTGTTCTAGACAGATCAGGGTTTCTAAAGCATACTGAAAAAATGAGATGCAATAGCTATCTAGAGACTAATTTATGAAGAAAATACTTTTTTTCCAATGTATATCTAAAAGAAACTTCTCTCTTTTCCGTTGTCTATAACATAACAAGCAAAATGAAGGGAGGGAGGGAGAGGGAAAAAAAGTGAAAAAAGCAAAGAGAAAGAAAAAGATCCTCTAAGCAAGAGGTTCAAGGAGCTCCAATATGTATATGCATATTATGTTATTGGAATTATTATTGAAATTATAATATTATTAGTATCATATTCTTTCTCCTTATCACCAGGATTGCCCAATCATAATTTTTTTTTTTTTTTTTTTTTTTTGGAGACAGTGTCTCACTTAGTCATCCTCGGTAGAGTGCTGTGGCATCATAGCTCACAGCAATCTCAAACTTTTGGCTGAAGCAATTCCCTTGCCTCAGCCTTCCAAGTAGCTGGGAATACAGGGGCCCACCACAATGCCCAGCTATTTTTAGAGACAGGGTCTGGCTCTGGTTCAGGCTGGTCTCCAACCTGTGAGCTCAGGCAATCCACCTGCCTCAGCCTCCCAGCGTGCTAGGATTACAGGTGTGAGCCACCAAGCCCGGTCCAATCACACAAATTTTGTCACTTATAATTATCTTCTTGAAGACATTAAAACTTCCCCCCTTATAATTTGGACCAACTATTTCTAGGCTTGCCGCAGAGTAACTGTCATCCTAGGTGTCTTTTTGTTGGACTTCTTGATTAAACCTAGTGATTTGGATCCATCTTTCTTTTTTTCTGTATATATTTTTTCTTTTTCTGGTAAATATCTTCTAGTACTTTTTTAAAGTAGTTATGTCAGTAGTAAACTTCTGAATTGTTAGATATATAAAACTTTTATTTTCCTCTCATCTTTGATTGGAGATTGTTTAGAAATAAAATATAGTATTAAGTAATATTTTCTTAGAACTTTTATGGCATTATTACATGTTCTTAGAGTTCCTGATTCTCCCCGCAGGTCTTATTTCAGACACTGCTTTATTTTCTTTAGGATCTAGTGATACTGATGACAGGTTTCATGCTGATTTGATTATTTTTCATTTGTATATCCAACACCCATCCCCAATAACACCAATGAACAGTGTTTGTTTTGGGGGGTGCCAATGCCCACTTTTTAAACTCTAGAATGCCTCATGAAGATTGGCTGACTTTTTTAGAGGTTGTTGCTCTGGTTTTATTCTAGAAACAGTCTCCACAATGCATTGAGAAGATGGTAGTGAGGGGTGAAAGTGAGAGCCCAAGCTCAAAACCCATCCAGAGGCACTTCTCTAGACAGCTCTGGACTCAATCACCCATGCGTTCTCAGCCTCTGTTCTCCCCAGCTCTTAGCCTGCAGTCTTTCCGTGATCATGCTGCTAACCTCTACCTCTGCGGTAGACACTTTCCTGATGATTCTTTTGGAATTTAGCTCTTGCTCTAGCTGACCTTTCAGTATTATCCCATTGACTTTCCAGCTTCAGGAAATGGGTTTCAATCTTTGATCTTTCATTGTTCTCTCATCTCAGGGCTATCATAAATTAATTCTGCTTTACATGTCCTTCTAATCATTTCAATGGAATGTGTAGAGGGAGGAGCCGTCAATGTGAATATTCAGTGAGACAAACTTGTATAATGTTGTTTATTAGAGCTGGGTGGCACCGTGAACTCTTCATGGGTGGTGTGGGGTAAGACTGAGCTGCTTATGGCCAGTGTAAAAGAGCAGGATGGTTTGGGCCCTGCACGGGAACTGTGACTCATGGAAACCATGTTGTGAGTTGGGTTTTAGGTGATGGCGTGTCTCATGGAAGGTGGAGGAGTCAGTGAAGCAAGAGAAGTGTCAGGTCGTTTCCCCGGTCAGTCCAGAGGGGCCCGGTTTTGCCACGTGGTAACCCCTGTGTATATCACACCATTCAAATCCACCAGCCTAGACCATAAAGGTTCAGGCCCACATACCAGGAAACCCTAGGCTGCTTTTCATACCTCGATCTGACTCCTACACACTGCTATTTTATAACAGTAGCAGGAACCTCCCATTTTTAAACATCTTTACCTCGTTAAAGAGAAGGTTAGAATAGATGTTTCACAAAGCATTTATGGTAATGGCATCCTACTTTCTGAAGTAAACTTTGAGGATCTCACGTAGAATCCCTTTTTCAGCATTAGCTGTGAAAACTGAAAGCTCCTAGAATACAAAATTTCTTTTTCTTAACATGCAGAGGAAGATAAAGAATTTTAGCATTTGGTAAAGAGCAAAACTCATTTCATTGTTGAATTGCCCTGTTTTCATTCTATAAAAAGGACTAGCGAGATGGATCGCCCCTCCGCGGCTTTTCCTGCGGGGGGTTTAACCCTGAATGCTGGCACTGTGCCTATTACAGGGACGATTCACCAGTACTGTCTGTTCTCCATTTCATATTTCCTTTTCTAAAGTCCCTGTATGAGGGACTGAGTATTCGTTTCTTTATTTTCTCCCTTCTTCTTGAAGCTGGCCTTCTATGGCTTTGTAGATTTCTCATTAATGATCACACATAAAAATTTTGCTGTGGGGAATCTCAAGTTCAATTGAAGAACGATACATATATTTTTTTCCCGAGGAATCTGGTTCACATTCTCCTTACTCAAAGTCTTCTTTTTGATCTGCTATGTGTCATATATTAACTTGGATTCACATTTACACACAAGAGACTTGTCGCTGTCATAATCACACTTTCAAAAATATTCTAAGGAGAGAGTCCCCAAGCATAGGTTCCCAAGGCCATCTAGAATTCTGTCTGATTTGTCGGCTCTCCTTTCTTGGGTACCTGTTCACCATCACTTGGCATACTTTAAAGGTGAGTGTTTCAAAAAGACCCAAAGAATAGATTTGGGGATAAAGCTGATGGGAGCCTGCTAAACTCTAGTGAAGACTCTAATGTAAATAGAATTTTAAAAGTAAGCATCTTTATAATTTCAAAGTCTTATCACCATATCCCTAGGAGTAAAATCAAAGATTGAAAATGCAGTAGCCTTCTGAGCCATGGCTATGAAGAGCTTATGAAGACTACTTCATTAAGTCTAGAGCCACCCACCTGTTCTATTTGCACTCAACTCAACTTTACAGAACAGTGGTTAAGAACATGGGTTTTATTTAGAGAGAATTGGTTTCCAATAATCCTCTAATGTTATTTACATAAAACTTACAGTATGTTAATATTTTTGAGCTTCATTTTTCTAAGGCATAAAATGGGAGTAATAATAATAATATCTAGGCCAGGTACAGTGGCTCCTTGGGAGGCTAAAGCGGGAGGATCACTTGAGGTCAGGAGTTTGAGACCAGCATGGGCAACATGGTGAGACCCCCATCCCCATCTCAGTAAAAAAAAAAACTACTTCACAGAGTTAGTACAAGGACTGAATTAGATAATGTTTGTAATGTGCTCAGCAGAGAGCCTGACACATAGGAAGCAGAGGACAATATTAGCGGACGCAAAGAAACACTTTGAATAGCATTCCTAGACTATTACAAAAAACTATGGATCAGCATAGCAACTTCACTGCTTCATTTTACGCATGGGATTTATACCCTCCTCTAATGTAACGTCTGAACACGCTTAATACAATACATATTTAAAATACATATTTAAACCCTTTTGAAAGATCAAATAAAGCTTTGAGGAAGTATGAAAAACAAAATCTGGAGAAGAGGAGCAAAGTAGAAGCAGGAGGTGAGGGACTAAAGCGTCCTGAATCTACGGTGTGCTCAGGACGGGTCGCCCTAAGCCTGGACCCTCCCTGCACAATGAGGTGTGGGGGTGATGCTGCAGTCCTCTGCAGAGGACGGAGCTGGACTAAGGTCGTCTCACTTACAGTCAGGACCCTACAGAAAAAAACTCTCAGGACCAAGAAAAACTGAAAAAAATAAAATAAAAGGCCAGTGTGGTGGCTCACGTCTGTAATCCTAGCACTCTCCGAGGCCAAGGCAAGTAAATTGCCCAGCTCAGGAGTTCAAGATCAGGCTGAGTAAGAGCAAGACCCCATCTCTAAAAATAGCCTGGCATTGTGGTGGGTGCCTATAGTCCCAACCTGGGAGGCTAAGGCAAGAGGATCACTTGAGCCCAGGAGTTTGAGGTTACTGTGAGCTATGAGGCTATGGCAATCTACCCAGGGCAAAAAAGTGAGACTCTGTCTTAAATAAATAAGTAAATAAATAAATAAAATAGAATAGAATAAAAATTCCACAAAAGCAGTTGGCAGGAAACTTGTCTTGCTTGGCCTCGGTTCTAGGTAGAGGTTTTTTTTTTTTTAAAAATCTTTCCTAAGAATTCTCGTTTCCTGGCCAGAACTCATGTGTGTTTAGGGCTGATTTACAGTCTACTCATGGCCCTAAAACTATAAACCAAACATTATAAAGTGCAGGGACGTTTATAATTCCTCCAGGTACTGGTAGGAGCAAAACTAAATACTCCTTGAAGCCTCCTACATGTTCATATGCAGGTTTAAAGCATTCTTAGAAACACTTCCAATAAATACAAGTTCATAACAAAACTAATAGTAAAACACACAAGAAAATAAGTCACCATGAGCGAAGGACAGAAAAAACAACCAACAACAGAATCAGACCTACAAAACAAGGGCAGAATACAAAACACAGAATAATTATATTAAATACGTGGAAGAAAACAGGAGCAAGAGACTATAAAAAATGAACTAGAAGTGTGTTTTTTGTTTTTTGATACAGAGTCTCACTTTGTCACCCTTGGTAGAGTGCTGTGGCATCACAGCTCACAGCAACCTCAAATTCTTGGATTTAAGAGATTCTCTTGCCTCAGGCTTTCAAGAAGCTGGGACTATAGGCACCCGCCTACAATGCCCTGCTATTTTTTGTTGTAGTTGTCATTGTTGTTTGGTAGGCCCGACTGGGTTCGCACCTGCCAGCTCTGGTGTATGTGTCTAGCACCCTAACCACTGAGTACGGGTGCTGAGCCAACTGAAAGATTTTTTAAAGAACCAAACAGAAGTTTTAGAAGTGAATAATATAATCATTTAAGTTTTAGAACCAAATAAAATGGTCAAAACAGTACACTTAAGAATAGTAAACTCGGTGTTAAACAGAATGACCCAGAATGCAGAGGACACAGACAGCAAAGAGATGGGAAATATTAATGCAGACTAAGAGGAACTGGAGACCTAGCAAGCAGATACAATACTTACATCACTCATAGTCATCTTCCCATTGAACTCTAACCCTAGAGGTGGAAGCAACCCATACTATCGCTCAACTCTGAATTGCTATCCTTCCTCTACAGTCCCTTGGCATTCCCGTCACTTCAGGGGCAAACCTGTGTCTTAAATTCCTTCTACTGAAAGCCTTCAAGGGATTTCTTTGATCCTGGTTAGACCCAGAATGATAAAAATGATTTAAAATATTGACTGCATTTTGATTTTCTACATTGAGTATGCCTGTTGTAAGTTTAAGACTAATCACAGGGGAAAAATGGAAAGAGGGAAATTGTTCTCCATCGATTGAAAAACACACAAGACATGAAAGGGAAGAAAAGATATAGAAAAAAAATAAGAAAAATACAAAACACAAAATAAAAGATTAGGAATAAATACATGTATATGAATATTTATAAGGAATTAAAGTGGATTAAAAGAAATAATTGAAATCTTCAGTTAAATGCCAGAAATTTTCATAAAGGGATGAGAATTCAGCTATATGCAAAGAGAGACACACACAGAAGGGTCAAAAAAAAAAAAAGATTGAAAATTAAAGCACGGAAGTAGTTACATAAGGCAAATGTCAACCAAGAGAAAATCTGAATATCTATTATTATACATGCTAACATCAGATGCAATAAAATTAAGGCAAAATTTCTGTCATTGTATTATGCTCAAAGTTTCAGCTCACTGGGAGGATGAAGCAATTCTAAATTCATTTGCACTTATGAGCATAACTTCAAAAATAAAAACAAAAAAATGACTGAAGTGGGTAAATTCACCATCACAATAGGAATATTCTGACAAATCTTTCATAATGGATGGAACAAACAGATTTTTAGAAAGGTAAAAATAATTGTGAACATCATGATTAACAATAGGAATCTAATAGATGTACATAGAGAGTCCTAAATCGACAACTATAGAATATTCATTTTTTTGAATATACTGATATTGAACTGCCTCTTGAGCTGTTATGCTACAATAGAAACAGCTCCGTCCAGAATTACATGGTTTCTCTCCATTTGCCAACCCATTCTGCAGACAATAATGCCCATGCCACCCTTGAGCATTTTTCAAACAGTTATTCATAGTATCTAATTTCCCTGGTATTCTCATGGGTTCTAAACAAAGTCTGCCTCTATCACTGCTTCTTCAGAGCTTCTCTTCAGAGAAAGCCACAATTTCCCATTTTAAGAGCTGCCCAGGTATCCTGATCAGTGATTGTCTCCCAAGCATAGCAGATTCTTCCATCACATGTCTATTTCTCCTTAAAAATCAATGAACTTGGCTCGGTGCCTGTGGCTCAAGTGGCTAAGGTGCCAGCCACGTACACCTAAGGTGGCGGGTTAGAATCCAGCCTGGGCCCGCCAAACAACAATGACGGCTGCAACCAAAAAATAGCCAG
>NW_003852508.1:3895423-3901717 GCF_000181295.1 Otolemur garnettii | reverse complement strand
AAAAAAAAAAAAAATCAATGAACTTCTCTACCTTGAAAGTTCACTGGAAAGTAAGATGAAAGTTGGTTTTCTGCTTACTTTTCACACTGTCTCTAAAAATTTTTACAGGCAGCAAATGTGTTTCTCTTTTTAAAAAATCTTCAAAGAGCACGTTGTTTCAAAGGATACACAAATTTCCAGATAGTAACCTGATGCATGGAAGGCCTCCCAAGGATAATACCATCTGCCCCTGTGGATCTTTTTTTTATGGTCAAGAAGCTTATTATAAAATGACAACATTGAACTTCACCTGATCCCTGTGTTCATGGAAAGCGGTGACCAGTGAGAAGCCCTCCTCCCTTTGTGACTCTTCTATGCTGTGAGAAATGGCAAACTGGTTAAGCAGAGAATCAGCTATTTACAAAGGGCCACCATGTCCTCACATGCTCCACCTCTCTACCCTTTTTCAATGACTCCTTTGTTTTACACAATCCCAAGTTCTCTCCCTCTTGTTTGAGATGTTAATAATTAATGAATGTTCTGGCTGTTAGAATAGCCTGGATGAAACCCTTTCCTATTTGGTGAATTTCATCTGTGGTGCCCTGACTCAGAGGAGACTGGTCCTCACCCTCAGAGCCCTGTTTACTCCTCCCAGGTAACAAAGGCTTTCGGAACCCTTTGTGCTCTGTTCCTGAGTGGTGATCTGGGCCACATAATTGAGTTCAGCACCTGAACCTGTGTTCTGGATTCTCGCCCATATAGCATCATAAGGATTTGAATTATTCTTTCTGAGTACCCACTTCATGTCTGGTGCTGGCTTCTGTTGATTTGATGGTGTGATCATTTGGTGAATTCTGTAAATGTATTAATTATTTACAGTGATCTTTCTCTTGGTTGAAAGATGAGAAAATTTGGTATGTTTGCTTTTATCTGTTTACTTTTTTGTCTATTTTGAACTCAAAGCAATTAAGAATTTGTACTTTGTAGGAAGGAAACAGCTCCTTGTGTTGGAGGAGTTAAGATTGGTACTTCTGTGCTTATGCTTGGCAGATGGCTGAAGTTTTTGAAATAAAGCCATAAACTCTGTATGTGTCTGTCTTGTACGTTTACATGTCTGCAATTCAGAAATGGTTTTTCATCTCGTTATGTAAGTACGTGGTATTTCTATTCAGATTGGCTTAGAGATAAAAGCATATATGCAATTGAATATTTAAAAAGTTTCCATAACTTAAGGAAATTCAGCAAACATTTTTAATATAAAAAAAGACATATCCTTATAAAATAAACTCAGAAATGTTTTAAGAATTCAAGCTCACACATTTACACAAACTTTGGGGCAAGCAAAACGAGCTTAATAATTTTGATTTATTAATAATTAAAAAGATATGTCTTTTCTAACAGACTAGTGTTAAGTATAGACTTTTTTCCACTTGCATATGTTTTTCCTAAAGATATGCAAGATTGCTGATTAAGTTAGCACCACTTCTACTGAATGTGTAGGTATGAAAAATGTAAATGTGTTTGACCAAACTGAATCAGTATTTTGACAGATTCTATTTCAACAATGTTTCAGACAGACACTCTGCAAAGAGAGAATTGACACCCACCCAAAATGTGGTTCATGTGGGAGATGATGCCTCACAAACATCGGAAGGTTTATGACTCATATAAGGAGGTTTTCTGGAGAGAGCAGGGAAGGCCTCCCAAATAGGTCTAAAATGGCTTGGAAGAGTGCAAAGTAAGAAGACTAGCTTGAGGTTCTATGGTGGTTAGGAGATGAGATTGGAGTGAAGTTTCCCATGTGCAAGCAGGGGCTTGGGTAGTTTGAGCTTCCCACCAGCACCAAAGGAGGAAGTGTCCTAACTTTCTCATCAGTTTGCCTAATGTGGGATAGAAGGGGGTGTAAAGTCATCTGCAGTCAGACATCAACAAGAGCAAATTTTTTTTTTTTTTTTGTCTTATACTAGGACAACTTGAAGATGATTTCCAAGATTTTTAGGCAACTCAAAATTTTGTGTTGATATTAAGTTGAATATCCAATATTCACTGGATGCCTAGATCCTTTCTAAGTAAGATACAGTACTGAAATGTTTAATTACTAAGTGTAGTTTAAGTTTGTATGTTTTTGCCTCTTATTTTAACGATATAGAGAAAGCATGCTTTGGGGTGTGTTAAATATCATGTTCTTTTTTGCCACTTTGAGAATACTATAAGGAATGTGTTTGTGTTAAGGAAATGAGGGTAGTTTTGTCCTTAAAGTAAAATAATTGGTTGTTCCAGAATGAGAAGAGGAAAGTGCAGTCCTGAATGAATATGGAAATTTGTGGACGGTTTGTAGAAAGAGATTTCTTTTTTTGTCATGGTCAAAGCTGACTAAAGTTTGATGGGTATACATGTATTAGTTTCTTATCACTGCTGTAACAAATTACCCAAATCTTAGTAACTTAAAACAACCCGAATTTATTATCGTACAGTTCTGGAGGTCAGAAATCCAAAATGGGTCTCCCTGGGCTAAAATCTAGATATCAGCAGGCTGTGTTCCTTCTGGAGGCTCTAGAAGAGAGTCTGATTCCTTACTTTTTCAGGACCACAGACACCGCCTGGATTCTTTGGTTTTTATGGCTCCTCCTCCATCTTCAAAGCCAGTAATGACTATTCAAGTCTTTCTCATGTTCATCACTCTGACACCGACTCCTCTGTCCTTCCACATTTAAATGACCACTATGATGACATTGGCTTCACCAGATAATCGAGAACAGTCTTGTTATCTTAAGGTTAGAAGATTGGCAATCTAAATTTCACTAGGAAATTTAACTCTCTTGTGCTATGTAACACGACATAGTCATAGGTTCCAAGTATTAGAGCAGGGACATCATGGGGCTGGGCATTATTTTTTCTATCCTAATGAATTTATTTATAAGATTTTTGAAGGGAGATTTCACATCAAATGTTACACTGGTATAAAAATAGAATTTAGTCCTTTCTTTGTTAAAAATGGTGAAATTTTCTTGAATTATTGGCCTACTCTAAAATGAGATGACAAAGGTAATTCTTATTGGGATAGGCGTGGTGGCTCACGCCATAATCCCAGCACTCTAGGAGGCCAAGGTGGGTGGTTGCTCAGGAGTTCAAGACCAGCCTAAGCAAAAGTGTAAAAAATAGTAAAATCCTGTCTGTAAAAGTGTAAAAAATAGTAAAATCCTGTCTGTAAAAAATAGTGGGGCAGAGTCTGAAGTACCAGCTACTCCAGAGGCTGAGGCAAGAGAATTGCTTGAGCCCAAGAGTTTGAGGTTGCTTTAGCTATGTGAGCAGAGTGAGACTCTGTCTCCAAAAAAAGAGGTAATTCTTATTGTCTGCATCTGTGTAGTCTGCCTAAACAACTGCCCAGATCCCTGCTATAACTCCAGGTTACCCAGAGCTGACCCTTCTCCCAGAATCTGAAGAAGCTCCATGAGTTGAAGCCTGAGGACTTGCTAGAAACCTCAATGGATTCATGCTGCAGCAGACCATTCATGGGCTGGATTGCCCCCTGAGCACTAAGGGAGAGTCCATTTGGACCACTAAAGGCTGGTGAGATGCTTTGGTGCATGCATGTATTTATGAGAGAGGCAACCTTGACTTTGGACAACATTACCAAGAGCATTGACAATCTATTCCAGAAGTTCAAGAAACCTAGTCCTGCCTACCCCAAAGATTTGCCACCACCAATTTTTAGAATCTACTAACCTTGTTACTCTGAGAGTTTAATTCTCGGCTTTTTGTTTTCATCAACCTTTTATATTAATATTTCCCTTCTTCACTCCAGACGTCCCTCTTTAAAGATGCCTGATCTCTAGCATTCTAAAACAATGGACTTTGCCACCACTCTCAACAGATGGTTCATCTGATTTTACAGCAACACCACCAACAAGGGGCCTTCTCAAGAAACTGTTTCCTACTGCTTTGTCCTACTTAGGAGTTTAATGATTGCAGCTCAGTGAGGAATGATATTCATTGTCTTGAACAAAAATGGAGACTGATGATGTTGAACTTTATCTGTGTCCTATGCTCCTGGAAAGTAGCAACAGGGTTGAGAAATTCTCCCACCCATTTGTGACCCTTTTGTCTTCTAAGAAATGGCCAACCATTTCTTAGCAGAGGACCACACTTCTTTGATGGGTTCAGATATATGACCTACTTCATCTTTCCTCAATGACTTCCTTATTTTATAAAATGAGAATTTATTTCCTATTCCATACTTCTGAACTGAAGTTTTATAGTCACTTTTGTTTAATTTTTGAGACAGAGTGTCACTCTGTCACCCTGGATAGAGTGCCATGAAGTCATAGCTCACAGTAATCTCAAAGTCTTAGGCTTGAGCAACCTTCTTGCCTCAGCCTCCCAAGCAGCTGGGACTATAGATATGCACCACAACATCCAGCTAGTTTTTCTATTTTTAGTAGAGACGGAGGTCTTGCTCTTGTTCAGGCTGGTCTTGAACTCATGAGCTCAAGCAATCCACCAGCCTTAGCCTCCCAGAGTGCTAGGATTAGGCATGAGCCACCACGCCCAGCTTTATATTCACTTTTGAACCCCAGAGCTTGCATAACCCATACACTATTGAACAGTAAATACTGAACAAATGGATGGATGGAGAGATCAAGGAAGAAACTATGGGTGGGAAAGCAAGCATTATCATCAGCAAAAAATGCTTGTTTTAATCAAATGCAATATTTCTTTCCACAGTTAAATGAACAAGTTGAATTCCAAGCTCTATCTCACAGATGTGTAATTAATGCTCAGAGATTAAATCAAGTACATTTTTAAGGCATGTGTATTAGGGTGGAGGGGAGGTTACACAGACAGTTGATAGGATCCAGAACATTGCACACCATGTTCCAGGGTCAAGGTGTGTGAGGCAGTGTGACCTAACTTCAATTCATGACAGCTATCTCTGGAAACCTGCCTTCTTTTTCCCTTGGGGAAATAGGGTATAAATTAAAGTCTAGCCAGATTGCAATTCATCACTGTTCAACCAAGTGTAGAAACTTGAATTCACACTCTTCAATTTGTCAGTAAAACAGGAACACTTTCAACACATAATCACCTCTATCATTCTTCACACCAAATGGAAACACGCAGACTTACCCAGGTACTAAATGTGGGAAATCTTTTAAAACTTTAAAACAGACAGTGGAACCGTATGTCATTTTTTTAAGAAAAAAATTTAAGCCATAATGTGATATTCACTTTATGTTCTGAAACAAATCAATATTCCAGCCGTAATTCTTACTATATACTGCCCTCCAGTGGATTGCTGTCAGACATAACCTCTGAAAATTATTTTAAACAACCTTTGTGTAAGCTTTCTTGTAGAGATGATCTTCAATCATTGACATACATTTTAAAGGTGCTTTTGCAAATACTAAACCATAATCTTCAAATCTTTCTTTTTTTCAAGAAAAGCCTTGTAATTTAAATCACTCTCAGGTCAAGGTAAAGTACCTTGTTAACGTCTCCCAGAGCTTGGCCCCCCTCATTTGCTTGCTACAGTGCTGGTTATTTCCATTTGGGCCAATCTCATTAGTGGATCTGGAGCCAACTACTACTTCTAAATTCACTGGGTGATAAAGGAATAACTTTGTGCTTGTACTGTCTTTCTTATTAGAAGAAGCTCAAACAGCTTCTTTAAATGCTGCCTTCACACTACGGGGTGAGATACCAACTACAGTTTCTTCTCGTTTGACAAATGATAGTCACAAATCAATGCTAAAGTGTAGGGCAGACCTTTGATGTTCCCATTTCTGATGGAGTCCTGGGTATGTGATGTTCTGTTAACAGCAAGATGACTTTCAGCATCCCGTGATGATGATTCTGACTTGTTCTACTTTGAATTTGTGTGTGTGTGTGAGTGTCTGTCTACCTGATTTATTGATGCCTCTATTTGTATCTGGACAGTGCAGTATTTTCTGTCATTTTAAAATAATACCTCAGGCTAGAGCTACCTTCCTCTGATAATTATCTTCTCCATTTTTCTTTGATGAACACTAGACAGCAACATTCCATAAGGAATAGAGAATGTAATTCATGAGGTTTTCACAGGGGAGCTATTTATGGTGAGTACTAACAGTACTTTCACAGATAACTAACTAGATGAAAAGGAAAATAACTAGGAGGACATTTATGGAAGACATATGTTGTTTTTTTTTTCCCTTTAGTAAGCATGACTGAAGTGAAGTTATGTTTAGCCCTCTTAAATGTATGCATAAAATAATATATCATTTCTGTGGCTCTTCCCAGGTAGTAAAGGACATTTTTACAAATGGGACTTTAAAT
>NW_003852508.1:3890861-3893856 GCF_000181295.1 Otolemur garnettii | reverse complement strand
GCGGAGAGGAGGTGGAGCTTACAGGGTGGGCGGGGCCAGACACCAGCGGTCTGACCTCTCGGGAAAGTGATGGAAACGGTTGAAGGATTTTTAAGCAGAAATTTAAACATGGCTAGATTTAAATTTTAAAAGGTATGCTGGTGGTAATGTGGAGGAAAAACTAACTGGGACATTTATTTCATTAGCAGCAAAGAAACCAGTTTAAGTGGTTACTGGGGATAATCCCAAAAAGAGAGGATGGGAAACGCAAGATCAAGAAGACTGTAAAGCGCGTGAAATGTCCTAAGATACATTCATCAAATCTCCTTCCGTATTTATAAATTCCTCAAAGTATTTGTGTAAATCATATCAAATTGTCTTTCAGATGAAGAGTTTTGCAAAAGTGAATTTCTAATTAGAAACATGATCGTACCGTTCACAGAAGCGGTTGTTACTTGTGTTTGCTTAGTTTTCTCTGCCCTGGAGTACCATCCTGTACACCTATTTGGTTCTGCTCGTGTCTCTAATTGGTCAAATCTATAATGGGATCTGAATTTGCCTTCTAAAGTTTATCCTGTCCCCTCCCAGGTTATTTTAGACACTTAAAAGCATTATTCATGGGCCAACAGAAATCTCTGGAATAAAAATTAGTGGGAGGAAGAAATATGAAAAAAAACAATGACAGACGCTTAGGATCACATGCTGCCACTTTCACAATGACTGCAGACCTTCGCAGTACAATGCACTTGCCCTCTATTAAGCAGAACTAATACGAGACTCATTTATAAAAACATCCAATACAGGGCCAGAAATACAATAAAAATGAGCGCAATGTCAATGCTTAAATAGAATTGTATTGAACAAGCTCTTTATGCTCCATAGTGGAACTCAATTTTTAGTGAGGTAAAACTAAACAACAGTGTTCAGGATACAGGGGAAAAGGCCAAACTTGGGCATGTTATCATCACCCAGGTGTACTTGGGGCCTGTTTTACTACTGGATGAAGAAGGCTCTTGGTTCAGACAGTGCAGGTGCAGAGTGCTGTTCAGCTACATGCTGACTTTGGGTGGGGGGAAATTACAGACTGGGGACTCTGAACCCCCCTAAGAGAAAATGTCCAAGAGCAAGATAGAGCTTAGGAGTTTAACTGAGCAAAGAAACAGCAGCTTAGCTTTAGTATTTCAACTGCTTTTTAATGAACATAGCTTTGCTGAATAAAAAGTCTGCAAAATTCTTGCAGAAAACAGGTGTTTTTTTTTTGTTTTTTTTTTTTTTTTTCAGAAAACAGGTTTAAGGAAGGAAACAGAAATTGCAACTTGCCTGCTTAAAGGTTAAACGGCCCAGGCACACTGGAATGCAAACGGCAGTGTGCAGAAGCAGCACCGCAGGGCCCCACAGGTAATCCATGGAGATCGGGGGCTGCAGTTCTCCGGGTAAAGAGATAAGGTTCCAGCCCTGAATGGGGGGAGAGAGGTGGGTGTTGCAAAAGTCACTGGGAACCATGTGTGCAAACAAAACCCACACAAACAGTGGGAGGTCGTCATGGGCAGAGATAAGAGGAAGGATTTCTTCCTCTTCCAGCTTCCAGTGTGGGCTTTGGCATCAGTGGGTCTACCAGCCTTTTTGGACCCTTGAAGAGTGAGGCCAACCAAGCTGAAGTGGGCACATACTGTTTGCCTCAGGGTTATGGTATTTGTGTCTCAAGAGTACACCAGCTGAGTATAGTTAACGATCAATTAAGGAAGAGGAGATAATGGGAGAAAGCGACAGTATTCATACAATTGCTCGTGTATGACACAAATAGCCCACAGGTTGATCTCTGCTCTGTTCTCCCTTAGCTCATAGACCTCCCACCTAAAAGTGGCTTTGAGAGAACTCAATAAAAGCTGAGTGATCAAAGCCCTCAGGGCCTCCATTGTGTCTTCCCTCGTTTAATGGAGGTCCCCTGGGCTCACCCGTAAACTTCCTTTCTGTGTCTGTGTCTTCATTTTCCCCATTCAGTCAATACCACTTGAGCAGGTAACCCACAGTCCTGGTGAAGGGCTGGTCGCCAACATTTGGGACCTTGAACACATTACGTAGCTTGTTTAGACCTAGAGTCTTCAACTGTAACAGAGTTTCTCAGCCTCAGCCCTGTTGACGTTTTGGTCTTGACAGTTCTTGTTGTGGGGGACAATCTGGAGCATAAACCCAGGTTGAGCTGATGCAGGAGTCTCAGCATATTCCCTACAGTGTGAGATGGAGCTCCCACCTGCACTCTGCCTTGTCTGCACATGGGTTACTGCTTACACAAGCGTGTCCAGAAAACGAGCCAGACTTTGTATGCACCCTGCACACAGACTAAATCTTTCCAGAGAAGAACAATTATTTCCCAAAGAATTAAAATCTGTAAGAATGGGACTATGGCTGAAACAAAGAGAGAACTGCTAGGTCTTTACTCTAAAACATCTGCATTCAGGTCACTTTACAATTCTTGCTAAGGATATTAAGTGGATTATTTCTATTTCTATAACTGAAGTGTCTATTTTTGTCCACAAAAACAAATGCATAGTCCTAATTCAAGTTTTCCTTTTTCAGCAAGACAGAAACTGCTTGTTAGCAAGTTTGAAGTCAGAGTTTGCCAGAGCTTCCAGCCATCAGTTTTTCTCTGTGTGAGTTTGGTTCATTGGTTGATTTTAGGAGTTTATTTTAATATAGGAAGTTGATTTTAAAATCGGAGTTGATTTTAATCTGGCTGCAAATGTGAATTTTATCCTTTTTTGGCTTATTTTTAAATTGTTTATTTATCTGTTTATTTATCTATTTATTTACTTAAATTGACAAAACTTGCATATATTCATTGTGTACAACACACAGTTTTGAAATATATATACGCTATGGAACAGATAAACCAAGCTAATAACATATGTATTACCTCCCATACTTATTATTTTTTGTGGTGACAATACAAAGTGTACTATCTTAGCAGCATTCAGGAATCCAATACATTGCTACGAATTATAGTGACCATGCTGTA
>NW_003852508.1:3885529-3890135 GCF_000181295.1 Otolemur garnettii | reverse complement strand
ATTTCATATTATCCACTGATGGACACTTAGGTTGATTCCGTATCTTTCTGCTGTGAATAAGCTGTAATGTACATAGGAGTGAAGCTATCTCTTTGAAATACTGATTTCAAGTCTTTCAGGTAAATATCCAGAAATGGAATTGCTGGATCATATGGGTAGTTCTATTTTTAGTTATTTACTCTTTTCCATAATGGCAATACAGATTTACATTCTCACGGATAGTGCCTAAGGTTTCCTTTTATCCACATCCTTGGTAATACTTGCTATTTTTCACCTTTCTCAAATAGCCATTCTAGCGGGTGTTAGGTGACAACTTCTGGTTTCAAGTTGCATGTCCTTGACAACTAATAATGTTCAGCATTTTTTCATACACCTGTTGGCTATTTGCATGTCTGAGAAGTGTCTATTTGGATCCTTTCTATTTTTAAATCAAGTTTTTTTGCTTTTTTGCTATTATGTGAGTTCTTTATATATTTTGGATATTAACCCCGTATCAGATATATGGTTAGCAGATATTTCCTTCCATTTCCTAGATTGTCTCTTCAATTAGTTGATTGTTTCCTTTGTTGTGCAGAGATTTTAGTTCGATGTAATTTCATTGTCTATTTTTGCTTTTGTTGATTGTGCTTCTGCAGTCAAAAACAAACAAAAATATCATTGCCCAGACCAATGTCATGGGGTTTTCCTCCTATGTTTTCTTCTAGTAGTTTTGTAGTTTCAGATCTTACATGTAAGTCATCAATTCTTTTTGAAATGACTTTTGTATATGGTGTGGAATAGGGATATGCTTTAATTCTTCCACAAGAAGATATCCTATTTTCCCAGAACCAACTATTGAAGAGACTCTGTTTTCCCATTGTGTGTTCTTGGTACTTTTGTCAAAAATCAACTGATCATAAATGATGTGGATTTATTTTTGGGCTCTCTATGCTGTTCCATTTGTCTATGTGTCTTATTTTTTATGCTAGTACCATGGCATTTTGATTCCTATTAGACTTTGAAGTAAGGTAGTGTGATGCTTCCAGCTTTGTTCATTTTGCTCAAGACTACTTTGGCAATTTGGGGTCTTTTATGATTCTATAAAAATTTTAGGGTAGTTTTTTTTCCATTTCTATAAAAATGTCATTGGCATTTTGACAGGGGTTGCACTGAATCTGTAGATCACTTTGGGCAGCATGGACATTTTAATAATATTAATTATTCAATTCCATGAACATGGAATATCTTTCCATTTACCTGTCTCTTCTTCAATTTCTTTCATCAGTTTTTCATAGTTTTCACTGTAGAGGTCTTTCACTTTCTTCTTTAAATTTATTCCAAAGTACTTTATTTTATTTTATTTTTGTTGCTATTTTAAATGAGAGTGTTTTCTTGATTTATTTTCTGGATAGTTCATTGTTATAGTGTATAGAAATGCTATTGGGTTTTGTACATTGATTCAATATCCTGCAACTTAATAAATTTGTTTGTTTATTCTATGAGTTTTTTGGTGGAGTCTTTAGGGTCACATAACATTTATTTAAGATCATGTCATCTGCAAACAGACAACGTAACTTCTTTCTTTTCAATTTGAATGTGTTTTATTTCTTTATCTTGACTAATTTCTCTGGCTATGTCTTCTGGTACTATTTTAACTAAAAGTAGTGTGAGTGGGCATTCTTGTTCATTTGTTTTTCAATTTTAGCTTCTTTTTAAGGCTTGCAAGTTACCAAGCCAAAATTGATGGCCAAATCAGTATAAGGAAGGTTCAAGCTCCACTGTTAGGTGATTTATTTTCTCTTAGAATCACATTTTTTCCAACTTTTTGTACAATTTGAAAACATCTTGAACTGTTCTTTTATTGACATATCTTCTCTATCACTACTTGCCTGGGGAGAATAGTTGAACTGCTAGAGCTAGAAGTAGGGGTAAAAAGACACATCTCTCTATATGGAATTATGCATCAAGTAAACATGGAGTTTTCTATGCTTTTTATTTTATATTTACCAACACTCAGTTTCCAAAATGTATTTTTAAATAAAAGTTTGGAATTTAAAGAAAAAAATTAAAGTAACGTATGTGTCTAAAGATGTAGCAAAGGGATTCCCAAACCTTTCAAAAATGCTATCTTCCGTCAGCTGTTAGTTCTTCAGACATTGTTTCATGTGTTAGAGACAAGAAGTCACCCCTGAGCCCACTTAAAGGAAGCTAAGCCATGTAGAAAGCAGAAGCATATTTAAATATCTTCTTTTGTGACATGTGCCACTTCTCCAGGCAGAGCCACTTCAAACGGCTCCATGTGGTGTATTCAAAGGCATAAATAAAAAATTCTCAGAGAGGTATAGATCTTCTTTCTGTGCCCATCAAGAATAGCAGTATTATTCCATGGTGTACATATACCACAATTTATTAATCCATTTGTGGGTTGATGGGCACTTGGGCTTCTTCCATGACTTAGCAATTATGAATTGGGCTACAATAAACATTCTGTTGCAAATATCTTTGTTATAGAATGATTTTTGGTCTTCTGGATATATACCTAATAGAGGAATTACAGGTTTGAATGCTAGGTCTATTTTTAGATCCCATATTTCAAATTGTTTATAAAACCAGAACATTGTACCCCCGTAAATGCATTAATGTACACAGCTATGATTTAATTTAAAAAATAAATAAATAAAAATTTGACAGCCTTATATGTTGGGGGAGGGGGTAGGAGGGTGCAGGGAAAGGTAAGGAGGGAGAGGGTGGGGAGTTACAGGTTGTGACACACCTTTTGGGGATGATTCACTATCATAAGAGGGACTTTATCCGACAAATGCAATCAATGTAACCTGGTTCTTTGTACCCTCAATGAATCCCCAACAATAAAAAATAAAAAGAAAGAAAGAAAAGAAAAAGAATAGCAGTATTAATAATTATAACTCAAAGCCCACTCTAAGCTTTATGAAATATTTTAATAGTCTAATTTTAGTAGTCTCAAGACAAAGTGTCCCTTGCTTTCTTATTTACCCTCATAACCATGTGTTGGTTTTGACAAAAATGGAAATGCTTCATTTCCAACAAGTCTAACCAATGGCTATCTTTGTATCTGGGGACTCAGCTGCCAACATGGTATACGTTTATGGGTACAAATTCATACATCTCTTCCAAATCTCTCTGGCACCCTTTTCACAGGCATTTGGGTTTATTTCTTTGGAATAAGGGTTTCTTCATCTGCAAAGTGGAGTAATAATAAATACTTGCTAACAAGACACAAAGTCAGATGCACTCAGAGGAGTAGAGACTTTATGGGGCTGGCCACTGATGACAGATGGAAGAAGAAAACCTAAAAACAAATGTGGGCAAATGTCAAAGACCAGTCTGCTCACTAAATTTTCCCAAGGGCCACTTCATTCCAAATCCCATAATTTACCTCTTCTTACCCAGTAAAGTTAAAATTGTAAGATTTTAAAAGATTCTTTTCTGTAAGTAAATAGCCCACTCAACCATATTGATCATGTTCTCCTCGTCAACTCTATAATTCATTGCTTGCAGGAATAATCAGAAGATTTTTTATAGCCAGCCAGCAGTGGTAAGAATTCACATGTTCTCCTGTGGAAGTAAACTAGCTACTTAAAATTGTCACAGAGCTTGGAGTGATAGAATCCCAAATATCATTATTTAATATTGTTTTTTTACAAGGGAATATGGGAGCAAAAATTATTTTATAAACACAAAGGTATTTTCTCTTGAAATTTAGTTCAGGATCTAGTTCATCTTGAAGCTTCATTCAGAGACAGATATTATTACTTGCTAAAATTTTCAGGTAACCCAATTCCAAAGTATTGCTTTTTCAGCCAAAATCCAAAATAATTTTGTCTCTAGGAGATAAAAGACCACAAGCCAATAAAATGGAGGAGGTCAGTTTGCCATTGCTTCTGTACCAAGAGCTTTGCCTATGTTATTACATCTGTGGCAGAGATTTTAATTATTTCCAACATTCATAATATCCTTCTTATATAGTATTAATAATAGAATGAAATATTTTTTACTGTGATAACATCCCAGCTGAAAACTACATTTTCAGCAAAAGTATGGCAATGTGACTAACGTATAGGCAAAGGGGCATGAGTGAAAATGATGTGTATGAAAGTCTGGAAATTAAGTTAACAAGCTCCTCATAGAAAAAGTGCTAAATACCTCTTTGCTGAATATCACTATGGTCATCTTTGAAGTACTCCCCTTAGGAAGCTATGCACTGACACAAGTGCCTAGTCTACCCTTCAAAGCATTTTTGGAACTCTTTTTCTGGAATGGCCATCAAAACTGTATTACTCTTGATGTCTTAAATGTCATCGAAAGATATTTATTTCAATATTTCCATTATCTTTTCATAAAGAAAAAAATTCCTTTGGGACTTGGCACCCATAGCTCAGTGAGTAGGGTGCTGGCCACATACACCATGGCTGGCGGGTTTGAGCCTGGCCCAGGCCTGCTAAACAACAATAATAGCTGCAACAACAACAATAACAACCACAAAATAGCCAGGTATTGTGGTGGGTACCTGTAGTCCCAGCTACTTGGGAAGCTGAGGCAAGAGAATTGTTTAAGCCCAACAGTTTGAGGTTGCTGTGAGCTGTGATAC
>NW_003852508.1:3883622-3885049 GCF_000181295.1 Otolemur garnettii | reverse complement strand
TTCATTGTTCTAGTTTAGGTTCCAACGTCCTCAAGACAGAACACAAAAACAAACAACAAGGCCAATGAATGCCACTCAGCAAGATGCTGCTACATGTGGACATGAACACAGCTGTGAAACACTGATATACCAGAGTTATGAAACCTTACTGAGTTGTTTGCACAGTGCTACCAATGTGAGAGAACAGAGGCAAGTTCACAGACTTAATTGTTAGACCTCGTACAACTTCCAGGTCTTGCCCTTAAGTGAACAGCCTCATCACCCACTTCTCCTTTACCCAGTTCCCACTGGCTAGGAGTGAAAATAGTCATCTTACTGTAAGTGAAAGCTAAATGTTGAAAACTGCCAAGCAGGAAGATAAGAATCTGGACTTTGAGGAAGGTAGACCCATAATACCAAGCCTGAATTGCATATCAAGCTCTTTGTATTATAAAGAAATAAACTTTCAGCTTGTATAAATGGCTATTATTTGGATCTGCTGTTAGTACCAACCCAACTTCCTCATAAATCATTCATCTTCACAATAATCCTAAAAAGGAAAGGTTATTATATCCAACTTACAAATGAGGAAAAAATTTAAAACCTACAAAGTTTCTAAAACCTAGTAGGTGACAAAGTTTCTAAAACCTGGTAGGTTTATACCTAAAACTCCAAACCAACTTTCCATTATGTCATTGTAGCCCTTGCCAGGATGAAACAGTTTAATTCTCGACGTAGGCTTTCATGACCTTAGAACAGTTATGCTTATCCCATTTCAGCCTCAATTTTGTCATCTGTAAAGTCCAGTACAGGAAACGAGTCACTCTAGGAATTAATTTGAAGCAAAATGGGATTAATAGAGAAATTATCAGTCTCATCTGAAAGCTCTGGAATTGCTGCCACTTGATTTTTGGGTTTACAGTCATGCCACCTTAAATGTGGTCAGGAAATTGCGTCTCCTATTGCTAACTCTTCTGTTGTTAAAACTTCACATCTATGAAGATAGTGATTAGAAGTCAGGGTCTACCATGAACCTCAGCTTCAAAACAATCTGAAAAATGTCAATTTTACCCTTCTAACTCTGTGATACTGTGAGTATTGGAAAAGATGATATCTAAGAATCCTGGCTCCACTTCTTACTTACTATGTGTCCTTGAATAAGTTCCTTAACCTACCTGTGCCTCCATTGCCCATCTAAAATAAGGATGAGAATAGTACCTAGTGCTGAGGGTTGTTATCAAAATAAAGGAAGATAGAAATACGTAAAATATTTGGGTAGTGATTGGTATATAATGTATGTATTGTCCTTTATAATTATCATCACTATTATTATTAAGCCTTCAAATTCCAAAATTCTATGATATTTATTTCTATCTAGTGAGTCCAAAGGGTGAACTTTAATTGAACTTACCTTCAATTTAAATAATTACAAGAACAATCACCCCACA
>NW_003852508.1:3880554-3883531 GCF_000181295.1 Otolemur garnettii | reverse complement strand
GATGATTTCTAAGAGCTAAACACACTCATTTTCTCCCTCCCCTTCTCCACTTTATGATAGATTGTCCTGATGTTTTTGGCTGGCTACCTGGCTGTTTAGAATAAACACTGCATTTTGGCTTCCCTTGCAGCTAACATGAACATGTGACTAAGTTCTGGCCAATGGAGATGCAGGGAAGTGAAATGTCATTGTGTCCTTCAACAGCAGGTTGTATCTTCGACTTCCCTTTCTTTTATCATTGATATGTTGTGTTCCACTAATCCTGCCTTGCAAGAGATGAATGACAAACATTCAGGAATTTTGTAAGCGTTGTTCAGTTGTTCATAGTGAATATCAGCCACAATAGGGGATTATTTACAACATGGGAACCTGCAAACTCTACAGATTAGGGCTTTTAAAATAAATTTTATAATTTTGGTCTTTTTTTTTTTTAGAATCTGTTTGCTAGCACACTATTGTCTTTGCCCTACTAGAATTAAGATTCTTAAGATGTATGAGTTCAGGTGATAAGGGAAGATCCTACAGATTGCAAAGCCGTGAGGAGTCTGGGCTACTAATGCAGAGGAGAGCCACCATGCCAGCTAGGACTCTCCACGGTTCAGACTTGAATTTCTGTCTAGGTCAGTGGTCCTCAGTGGGGGACAATTTTGCCTCCACCCAGGGAGTATTTGGCATTGTTGGGAGACATTTTTGGTTGTCAAAACTGGAAGGTGTGATTACTGCTGATATCTGTGGGCAGAGAGCAAATGCTGCTCAACATCCTGTACTATAGAATGCAGCCCCACAACCAAGAATGCAGCCCCACAACCAAGAATGCAGCTCCACAACCAAGAATCATCTGGTCCAAATGTCAATGGTGCCGGGTTGAGAAACCCTGGTTTAGTTCAAGCCACAATTATGTTGGATTTTCACTACAGCAGAAAAACCTGTAGCCAAACTGATACTAATACAAATGCATAGCTGAAATCTCAACTATCCTTTTATATAAATATACAGGCATGCATATATTCATACATACATATGTGCATACATACAGAGAGTAAGCTGTATTTAAAATACATTTTGAAGAAAACTATTTACATAATGGAGTTTCTTAGCATTTTTCTACTTTTGAAGCATTTATTTCTTGAGAGCTTTGAGGCAATCTCTGGACAACGGAAGAGGTAATTTACCAAGTGACTGCAGGAGTCCAAAAGAGTTAATGCTCCTTCAGAAATTGAGTAACTCACCACTGCCCAGAACCTAATATTGGGAGCAAGAGGTGAGGGTGTTAATATCTCCATTCCAAGAAGTGATGGGTCTCAATTGCTCCCTGTAATTTCCTCCTGAAATTACACTGAGGATGTTATTGAACTTGACCAACAGAGCTCTTCTGGTTGCACAGAAATAAAACTGGATTCTGTGGAAATGTCCACCAGGGAAATACAAATGTTGACGATGACAAAGAAGCAGAAACTCAAGCTATATGTGGATATTCTTTTGAAATAAAACTGAAAATGCATATTCTTTGGGACCAGAATGAACCCGAGAAAGAAAAATCAATTAATACTTTTTAGTTTTAATGTAAGGGGAAAATAGAGTTCTGATCTCTTCAAGCTAAGTGAATTATTTTAGAGTTACATATGAACGTAAGTTTATCTCTCCATTCTTTATGTAATATAAACAATACATTTATAATATAAATTAAATAGATACATATGTATATGGATATGTGTAGTATATTCACACTGATAAATTCTAAAATTTTAAGCATAATTATGATAAAAATTTAATTTAACCTGATTTTTATCTCTGATGTTTTACCTAATGAAGGGAGCACACTCTTGCAAGTAAGGATAGCTTTGCTTTCCATCATTCCAGACTCGCCCTATGATTTCTATCCCTAAGTCTGTGTGATTTTTTTTCTTTGTTCCTCCCTTTTCTTCCTTTCTTTTGCTTTAAAATTCATCTAGGTCTGTGACTTCACCTCTTGAGCAAAATTGCCTGTTAGACCTCTCCTTCTGGCTCATTCTGACATTTTATAGATCTGTTCCTTGTGTTCTACCAGGATGCTCACTGTTATCAGGACATTCCCCTTCAAAAAATGTCTAATGTTCAACGTCACAATCATTTTTAACCAGAGGACTTCGTTCCAAGCCACCCCATTCAAATAGTTTACTAATTTTTCAAGTGTTATGGCTATGATTGAACTAATTACCACCAAGCATACATTAATTGAAGAATTTCTATATGCCAGTGCTCTGAAGGAAACAAAAATGAACCAGACAGATCCTCCTCTACAGAAACTCATGATATATTAATAGGGAGGGAACTTGGAGATTTTAAAATATACATTATTTATATCATGTTTTGAGAGGAAGTAGTTATGTTTAAGAAATCAGCATAATATTAAAGCAACATACTGTGATTCTATTATCCATGTCGTATGTCAGATATCCTCTTTCTATGGATGAGTTCATTGGTTGAGTCATTTACTTCTTGTCTCTGTAAGTGGCTTCCCCTATGGAGATAAACAATCACCTGTACTCATTGCCACTCATCCCCAAATGTGACCACTGCTCTGCCATCCTGAAGCCCACAGGAGGCAATTAGAATGTTCTGGCCATTCAGGATTTTACATTAAAATGTAACTGGAGAGACTGTTGGTGGGAGCAATGTGTTCACAGGCAGAGCCTAGAGGGTCACTGCCCTCCAACATTCCTCCCCATGGGTGCCAACTCTTCAGGGCACATGCTCTGCTCCCTCACTCTAGCTGCACTGCCAATCCCACCTCCAGAATCCCAAAATATTTCCGAACCGAATGCAGCCTACCTTGGTGTCGGTCCCTCCCAGGGCTTTGACAGGTTGCATTACCCAGACTTCAGTCCTGAATGAGAGGCTCTATCCCTTCTTCGCCAAACATTCTGAAAAACATGGAATCAGATTTGTAAATTTGAAGTGGCATTATTGCCTCAGTGCCCATAGCACTGTGGCTATG
>NW_003852508.1:3866598-3880299 GCF_000181295.1 Otolemur garnettii | reverse complement strand
AAAAAAAAAAAAAAATGGCATTATCAAGCTATATAAAGTGGACATTATAATTTGACACGTACTGTAATTGTTCATGCAGTTTGCAAATCAATAACATCTGTATTTTGTAAACATTCACGTTTCCTCAGATCGCTGACCCCCTCAAGCCATCTTTCATTCTTTTCATTTTAGATCCTCTGCCATAATCAAGAGTGTGAATGATCCTCTGACACTGAACCCTGTTCTGATAGTCTTGCATTTCTGAATTAAGAAAATGTACACTTTCGCCACAGTTGTTTTTCTCAAAAAGTGAAGAATGAAATATGCATTATTCTCCTGAATGGAAATATAATCACCATCCCACAGGCACCAAAAGTTTCAGAGTAGCTCGATAAAATGGCACCATTTTATCTTTCTAGCATTTTCCATAAAAAATTAGTTCTCTCCCATTATCATAAAAAAAAAAACTCTTGTTTTCCTTTATTTTTTACCCCTCATTTAAAACCATAGTTGAGACTTAAAGGAAGAACACAATTTGAATATTGAAAATTAGATTCTAGGGGCAGCATCTGTGACTCAAAGGAGTAGGGCGCTGGCCCCATATGACGGAGGTGGCGGGTTCAAACCCAGCCCCAGCCAAAAACTGAAAAGGAAAAAAAAAAAGAAAGAAAGAAAGAAAAAGAAAATTAGATTCTAAATGTGGCTTCTAAAATTGTCCAAGAAGTCAGGAAGAGCCTGAAGTGCCAAGCCCGCATGGGCAACCGAGTCATCTGTGGGCTTGGTACACAGGGCCTCAATTCACAAAGAATTGCAGAAAAGTTTTGTTGAAGAATTCTCAACACTAATTGCTTCTAATTACTCTCCTCTTGCTCTTTTTGAACCCATTTTAGTCAGAATTTTGCTACCCACATTTCCATTGCAACTCTTTTATCAGTTAGTTGGCTATCAATTCTCACCTTGTGTGACCTAAACACAGAGAGAGAGGAGAATGGTGTGGACATCAGCAGGCCAGCAGGTGGGTGTCTCAAGCCTATAATCCAAGCCCTCTAGGTGGCTGCAGTGGGTGGATTGCTTAAGTTCTGGAGTTCAAGACCAGTCTGAACAAGAGTGAGACCCCATCTCTACTAAAAATAGAAAAATTAGCCTGGCATGATGGTAGGCACCTGTATTCCCAGCTACTTGGGAGGCTGAGACAGGAAGATCACTTGAACCCAAGGGTTTGAGGTTGCTGTGAGTAAGGCTGACACCACAGCACTCTACCCAGGACAACAGAGTGAGACTTGTCTCAAAAAACCAAAACCAAAACCAACCAACCAAACAAAACCAAAACAAAACAAGACAAAAAAACAAAATAAATGTCCACAGGAAAAGACTGCTGGTGGGTAGGATGAGTCATCTCAGTGGTACGCCACTGTAACTACTAAAGAGGCTGCCATATTTATGTTTCCAGAATAACTAGAGTTTCATCTCACAATTTAAGAGGAATAAGATCCTCATGCAAATGTGAGAATACCTCCTTTCTGTGGACTAAATGTTTGTGTTCACCACCGCCACCCCCAGATTCGTATGTTGAAACCTTAACCCCCAATGCAATGATAATTGGAGGTAGACTCTTTGGCAAGTAATTAGGCTCAGATGAGGTCATGATAGCAGAGTCTGTATGTTGGGATTAGTGCCGCCCTGAGGAGAGAACAGAGAGCGATCTTTCTCTCTGCCTCTCCTCACCACATGAGGACACAGGAAGAAGACAGTGACAGCCACCTGTAAATTAGGAAGGAAGGGGTTCCTGCCAGAAGCTGATCATATTGGCACCTGCCTTCTAGCCTCTAGCTACCTAGTCTGTAGTATCTTGTTATAACATCCCCAAATAATTAAGACATCCCTGATTGATTCAGGAGTCTGCCAGAAACCAGATGGCCACATTCAAGCTGGGCAGTTATTTAACAGAGGGATATTTGCAAAGGAATGTTCAGGACCTAGGGAGGCTACAAGGAACTGTGTTGAAAAAGGAACAACAAGGTTACAAAGGAAAAGGAGAGTGTTACCCTCGGTCTGACCTGGAACAGGGCAGCGAGTGATGTGAGAAAGACCTCCCAACAGGAACTGTGGCCAGGCCAGTGTGACTGGGAGGAGGGAGACAAAGGCACCAATATGCATTTCCCTCTTCCAAATCTCCCCCAGCACCTTACAGAAGCTGAACCCAACAGAGAACTCATATCCACCCCATGTCTTTATCTCAGCCAATTCCTCTGTTTAATTACCAGATCTCATTCTCTCTGGTCTATTTAAGAAAATCATTTCAATAACTCTTACCAATTTTTTTCATTCCCTCCTGAATCATCTAATGAGAAAGCAAACATGATATGACTTTTCTAAACATAAAAAAAAAAACTCCTTTTACTCACCTGCTGTGGCACACCATAGCTCTGCTCCCCTTTGCAGCAAAACTTTGTTGAAGAATTCTCAATACTCATTGTTTCCAATTCTCCTCCTGTTCCCTTTGAATCCACGTCAGTCAGGATTTTGCCACCCACATTTCCATTAAAACTCTTTCATAAGTTAGTTGGCTATCAATTCTCCCCTCGTGTGACCTATTTGCAGCATCTAACACAGTTGATCGCTCATTCTTGAAATGTTTTTTTCACTTCACATTCTCCTTTCTTTTCTCCATCATTGACTGCTTCTTACCTGTCTCCTTTGCTGGTTCTTTCTCTTTTAATGTTGCAATGACCCAGGACACAGCTGGGTGCTCCTTCCTCTCCATCTGCATTTGTTCCCTTGGAGATTTTATCCAGCCCATGGATAAAAAATCCTACCTGTATGCTGATGCTCTCCCACTGACATTTATGGCTGGCTCCTCTTCCTAACGACAGACTTGTATATACAACCGTCACATGGGGGCTCCCCTCAGGTGGCTACTAGACATCTCAAACTCAATACCATGTGGAACTTCTGATCTTCCTTCCCTTTCAGATCTAGCAAGCATTCCCTGGCTCACCCAGCAGGGATTCTACTCTTCCAGTTGGTCCAGACAACATGATTGAAGTATCCTTGACTCTTCTCTTCTTTCACGCTCAATTACATCTATTAAGAATTCATATTGGCTCTGTCTTCAAAGACATGTCATGAATCTATCACTTGTCACTACCTCTCCTGCTACCAATCAGATGACAAACACCACAACTTCTTGTGGGATTGTCATGGCAGCCTCCTAACTGGTCCTCCCATTTCTATTCTCCGTCTCTAGAGTCTGTCCTCAACATACCACCCAGAATTTATCTGCTCAAATGTCTGCAATGTGTCCCCATTTCAGAAACTTTTCACAATCCCTTATAAAACCCAAAATATCTACTACCTCATTTTGAACACCTCTCCCATCTTTTTTTTACCACTCTCTTTCTCAGTCCCTCAACTCACAGGTCTCTTTGCTATTTCTTGAACAAGCCCAGGCACGCACTCCCTGAAGAAGACATTGCTTTGGCTGTTCCCTCTGCCTGGAATGCTTTTCCTCAGCTTGGCTCCTATTTCAAGACATTACTCAAATCTTACCTCCTCAATGAGGACCACTCTAAATGTTCATTCAGTACTTCAAACTCCTTCCTGGGCATTCCTCAACTCCCTTATCCTTAATAGTTTTCCTGCAGCACTATTGCCTTCTACATATTACAGAATCCAATTACTCTTACATGTACTGTAGCCAAGAGAATTTCACTTCATAATAACAGACCTCTCTGTCATCTTCGTTCATTAATATAAGCCACACACCTAGAACAGTGCCTAGCCTCTTATTGGCACTATATAAATATTTGGTGGCTGAGCACGGTGGCTCATGCCTGTAATCTTAGCACTCTGGGAGGCCAAGGCAGGTAGATTGCTTGAGCTCAGGAGTCCAAGACCAACTTGAGCAAGAGCAACACCCCATCTCAAAAATATAGCTGGGTGTTGTGGCAGGTGCCTATTGTTCAGCTACTTGGGAGACTGAGGCAAGAGGATCACTTCAGCTCAAGGGCTTAAGGTTGCTGTGAGCTATGACACCACAGCACTCTACCAAGGACAACAAAGTAAGACTCTGTCTCAAAAATAAATAAATAAAACATATAAATATTTGGTGAATGATTAAATCTCAGTCTTTTTGGACTAGAATTTCTTCAGTTAATTCAGCTGTTTGATACCTTGCTGTTAAAACCTGTCCCCACTTTGTCAAACATGGCTTATCACCAAAATAAAACACCATTTCCCCTACTGCTTCACATAAGGCCCTTGAATTTCTTTTCTCATAAACCTGTTTTTCATGCTTTTGGAAGTTGACAGCATCACATAGTATTCTAGGCCATGGGCACAATTGTTTGGGGATTTTAGGTCTGTCCATTCTCCCTAGCCTTAACTCTATAAACCCAATATACCAATGCATCTCCAGATCCCTAGAGGCTGTCCTTATAATTAGGACATCACTTTGAACTTGGTAGGGTTTTGCATTACTATTGCTATCCAATAATGGCAAGTGAGAAGCAGGTGACCAAGGGGAAAGGCCCCACCCACACAACTGGCACCTGTCCAATCAGAGCAACTTTAGTCATGAAGTTCACAGGTGCCAAGTTCACCTGGAGGCTAATGGGTTTAGTGCCCAAAGCCAGTGAAGAATAAAATGTTCCCTGTGGATATCCTCCCTCAAGGACCTGGAAGGGGTAGCCACAGCCACTCTGGCCTCCTGATCCTGGCCACTGCCCACAGGTATCCTTTGTGCCTTTCTCCCTTTGGAATCTGATAGCACATTGAGTGGCCAGGGCAGAACCAAGGCAGTCAGGATTTTGGCCATCCCACTCTCCTCACCTGGGTTCAACCTGGAGTGGAGTCTAACACTTTACTCACAGCTTTCAAGGGTTGAATCAGAATGAATTGAAATAGGAAATCATTAACTAAATTGGAGTGTGAGATGATCTTCAGATTTTAGTGATGTGCTTTTTCTCTCCTGTTTTTGCATGAGGTTTTACTACATTTAGTAACTGTTGGTGCAAAATTGTGTGTGAGTTAGACTCATAAGAAGAAGAAAACAACATTAACCATTAGAGTCTTCATATTTTGCTGCCAAGGCAACACCAAAACTTTATACCAGTTCAGAAATAGTAAGATCTTTAGCCCTATCTGCTGTTGACCTTTCTGTCGTCAATGCTCTTTAGCACACTGACTTACTCTTGGCAGACGTTCATAATAGTGTTTGCTCTCATCCCCGGGGACCTGTCACCGATTGCTCTCTTTATGTGCTTCACCAGCTCCCAGCAACTTGTGAGTTGGAAGCTACTAATTTTCCTTTTCTAACTCCCCAGTCAATATAAGCCCCACTGCCCAAAGGTAAAGATCTAAACTGGTTAACATGCCTTTACCAGAGATGCAACAAAAAAGTTTCTTGCACTACCAATGTGTAAAAATGCATAACAAGACTTAAAGGAAAAAGGGGCCTCTTGGTGTGAAGAACTTGTCCCTCTGGTATTAAAAACACTAAAGGACTCCCACACAGCTGAGTTTAAGAAACTATTTTTCCATGTGTGCTCAGTACACTGGCATTTAAAGCGTGTGTGCCATGCCTAACGCTCGCCGGCTGCAGTGGGAACCTTCCATGTGTCCCATATGGAGCTGCGGTTATAATCAATGCCTTCTGGAAAGGCTCCCTCGGACTTCTCCTTTAATTAGGATTAAAATGTGCTGAAGGCCCACAGGACATGTAAGAGAGGCCTTTTATTTCAGTCATTATCATTTCTCTCAGGCAAGATCACCTTTCAGAAAAAGATGTGTAGACTCTCTCTAATCTTCACAAAAAGAGGTCTAGCCTGTTAAACTAATCCCCCTCGTTCTTCATCATCTGAAAATGACTTTAAGGCAGCAAGCTTCAGCAGAATGGCAATTGTCCATTGTTCCACTCAAAGATAATGCTGGAATCAAGAGTGGTTTGAGGCGTTTGTGGAAAAAAAAATCAAAGCATACCTCATTGAGCAGGACAGACACAGGAACCAGAGAAAGAAAAGTGACAGGTCATTTTAATGAGATAATGTTCCTCCCAGTGCAGTTATGTAAATTAACACACACTGAAGAGTTGAAAGACATCAGCAAAAGAGCTCCCAGGAATCAAGTATGCACACAAAAGCAGAATTCATAAAGAGGAAAAGATAGATTATTAGACTACTAAATACATAAAAGTTCTGAATCATAAAACACTGTAAACAGATTTAAAAGGTGCAGAACAAACTTGGGCAAGGGAGACTGAGGGTTATTACCTTCCATATAGAAAGAGTTCTTACAACTCAATAAGGAAACAAAATATACAGGGTGTCCATAAAGCTCTTGTGCAATTGAAAAGAGTCAACTATTCCAGGGGATGACACCAAATCGATCAAATAAATACCAGGGAGTTGACCTTGGTTTCCTTTTCAGCTGTAGAAAGTTCTTTCTCCTGAATCTCTCCCTCTTTCTGCTTCCGTCCTTTCTTCCTGTCTGCAGAGCCCTAAGCTCATTCTCCCCTAACCCCTGTCGTGGAGACCAGGAACATCTCTAGTTCTATAAAGAGAGAGTTTCATTCAGAGTCAGACTTCCAGAAGAAAACTCTCTAAGTGGAAAAGTTCAATCGGGAAAGTCAGAATTAAAAATTCTGGGTCAGAAACTCAGGGTGAGGTCCAGCAAACTGTGTTTTCTCAGTAAGTCCTCCACCCCAGGTTTACATGATTTGATGCTTTAGAATTTGAGAATTCTACCGATTTACCCCATTCTATTTTTTTTCTCCATCTTCAGCTGAGTCTGAGCAGGTAATTTCACAAAGAATCCTCACACTAGCAACTCCCTACTCGTTTTTCTATATTACATCTGTTTATGAGAGACCATATCTCACCTGCAAAATAGCATATGTTAAGTTAGATAACGTAACATTTATTCTGCCACAATTTGTGTGTGTGTGTGTGTGTGTGTTCCATCCAGACACAGGGAAGTCGACTAAAAAACTGAAGCTGAGGTCCCTGAGATGTTAAATGTGCTGCTAATATAACGGGCATCTGTGGTCACCTTTCATCCCTGTATTATAATCCCTTGTAATAATTCATTCAGCATCAATTTCCTTATAACCTTTTTTTAACAGTACACTAAATCTCAGCATTTGGTGTCCATCTGTAGCTGCTTTACCTGGCCAGTGCCAGTCAAGCTTAGGTGTTAGCTCCCAAACGTGAAAGATCTCGAGTGTGGTTTATTTTTGAGAGCCTAATAACTAAAAATCCGATCGATAAATCGCCCTTGAGTCTTCAACTTGCCAGTGTGGCTGAGTGCCACTTGCTCGAAGTCTGGGTCCACATTTGTGTATTCTACAGTCTTAGGTGTCCTGGCCATCCTTCAAGGCACTTTCTTTGCTCAGGGGGAAGAAGAGCACACATCGAATAAGATTTGAAGTAGTTTCCCAAAGACACTAACACCACACTGATGCAGCTTTCAGGTCTGCTTTTATTAAATGCATGCCGTGCGATCTTTCAGGAGAATGAATTTATCCCTGAGGCTTTGTGCTTGCCTGCATCTGATAGCATCTGTCCAAATAGCAATCTCTAGTTCAGCCCCACAGCAGGTTGTGAGGAGCGACATCACTCACCCTGGGGACCGCCATGGCACTGTGTCCTCGGTGAAGCACGCGCTGCTCCTTGGCACGGGAGTGGCTTTCTGTTTCAATCTGGGATCAAAGCGTGTGCCTCTGTGTGCTTTCCTCCCTCGACCAGGAAACCTGGCCCCTTGGGTGGCTTTCCAAATTGTCTCTTGCTGCGAGAACTAAAATATTAGGCTCTAAACTTCTCCACAGAAAGACATGCTTTACAACCACAGGTCTTCTGTAACTTTCAATCAGTGGCTGACTGGCCTGACTCCATCCCATCGACGTCTGAAATGAGGGTGCAGCCACCAGGACTGCCAATGAGATGGTGAGGCAGTGATTTCCACTGCAACGTGCAGCACTTAGGGCTAACCCACTGTGCCCTCCCAGGGTCTTGGAATCCAGGGCTTTGGCTTCATGCCCCAGCATCCCCTACTTCTCCTCACCCCATTTCTCCAAAGGTCCAGCCATGTCTCATTGTGATTCCACAGGTTGAAATTCAACAGAATTTCATCTCCACAAGCTTCGGTAGTAGAATTCCACAGACCAGTAATTCTATGGGGAGGGCGCACAGAGGCTGGGTGTGTTCTCTGTGCCCCTGGAGGGCCGTCAGACATCTTTAGTGTGCCCTCATGTGTGGCCTTCACCCCCCCAACCTACCAGATGACCACACAGTCACGTGCCTAATACATGCATCTGACCCGAAGACTTCAAATTCACCATAAAACAGTGGAAGCCTTTCCTTGCGTTGAAGTGAGTAGGCCTCAGCATTCAGAGTTTTATGTGGCATCCGTATAGTCCAGCTTTCAACCTACACAAAGCATCCTCCGTGACACTATCCTCCCACCTTTTTCACAGCATGACAAACATGTAAACACGCTTGGTGGAGGAGGGCAGCCCAGCCCACCTCCTCGTGGTCACTCAAGGATGGAGCCATCTGTTCTGGCATCTTGCCTCCCACCTCCAGTCACTTTATTTGAACACACACAAGCCCAGACACCAGCTGGCCTTCTCTTCCATGGTTTTCTAACCATCTATGCTTGGAGGCAAAACTTGGCAAAGAAAAATGGAAGACTTCAGGCTGAACCGGATCACGTCAAGATAAAATAGTGAGGTTGACAAGGATTCCCCCAGTTGCCTTCTTGCCTTGTATTCCAGAATTGTCCTTCCAGCCAGGCCACCCCCCCACCCCCCGCCCTCATGCTGTTCTCTAGTAGCTGAATGTTACCACTGCCAGGTCTGGTCTGGACTTGGCCTTCCTGCATAGCATCTGGCTGTCTAAATAATCCTCTTTTCTCCTCATAAATGCAATCAAATATTCATCCTATTTCATTCTTGTCCTTTAGAATCTGTTATCTTCTAGCTTCTCTGGGACAAAAAAAAAACCAGTAATGCAATTAATAGAGACTAATGAATTAATGTTACCTCTCCCTGGAGAACATTCATCTTTTTTTTCATTTTTCTCAGTTAACTAACATCTATTTAGTACTTACTTCGAAGGAAGCTCATGCTCCAAAATGAATAAGATATGATCTCTGCATTTAAGGAGCTTCTATTCTGTCTAGAAGGAAGAATACAGACTCAAACACTATTTAAATAAAAACATTGTAACACAGGGTCGTCAAGTGCTATAACACACCTAAAAGTGTGCAAAACCGGTATAGAGATGCTGAACAGGAAAAAGAATGAGGAGAATGGACAAGGATACCTCGGAGTTAAGCTAAAAACCCAGCTGAAGGCCCGGTGTGAAAACTCTGTGTGGTGTTCTAATGAGTTAGACCTTTCTCTCTGCAAGTGGGGAACTTAAGCAATCACTTTCTAAGGAGAAGCTGATCCAATGAGGTCCCTGGAAGAAGGAGGTATTGGGTGTCTCCCTGGCGGAGGACAGGCTTTAGATCAGGAAATTCTTGCAGAAACCACCACAGCACAGACCTGGGCCCCCCACTGTGTTTGGGAAGTAGTTTTTACAAGACATTTAAAAACATATTTTAGTCTATGTCACCCTGTTTTCTCAGAGAATTTTAGGAAAAAGACAAAATATACTTCAAAAAGAATGAGGGCCAATGTTATCTAAATGAAAAAGCATGTGAGTACAACATTCTTATTCGTTTGGAAGCAATTAAATCAAAATGAGAGAATACCTTTCGAAGCAATGTAGAGGGAACTGGAGGCCATTATCCTAAGTGGAGTAACTCAGGAATGGAAGACAGGGCTATGCAGGTTCAAACAGCAGGTGCCCTGGACACTGGAGCCTCAGAGGGGAGGAGGGTGTGAGCAGGGGGCAGGGTGAAAAAATCACCTACTGGGTACGATGGACACCATTCACATGAGGGGTGCCCCGGTGACAGACTTCACCACTATCCAGTATATCCAGCTAACAAGACTGCACTGTACCTCCTAAATCCATTCAAATAAAAAGAAAAAAGGGAGGAAGACGATAGTGAAAGTAGAGGAGAAATGAATGAATTAGAAAACCAAACCCAAGTACGTTTGAATAATAAAAGAGCAAAAGTACAGCTGGCTCTTTGAAAGAGCAATGCAACACAGAAACTGGCGAATACTAGGAGAAAAAGGAGATCACGAGAACAAATTAGAAATGTGAAGAGCATAGTCACGAATAGGAAGGCTCCCTAACAATTACGACACTCTGTTCAACTTTATGTGATAAACTTTAGAAGTCTGGATGAAGTGTCCAACTTTGTGAGAAAAAGCATCCGAATTGTGTTTTAAAGCCTGGAAAATTAGAAAAGACTTATAAAAAATTGACAGTAAAGGGAAAAAAGGCTAAGAAAGTTGTCTGGGCAAGTTCTGAAGACTCTTCAAATAGACAAATCTAATGCTGCAGAGCCCAGAATGTATGGAAACTTCTGAAATGAATCTTATGAGGCTAATTTATCTCTGAAACCAAAACTAGATAAGTATATTCAAAAAAGAAAACTCACTTACAAATTAGGATGCAAAAAAAAATCGAAATAAAACATTAGCAAATGATAGCTGCTACCTATAATGATTAAGAAATGTGTATGGGGGAGTCCGTGGTTGTTCCAGACTAGGAGATCTCTTAATGCAATTCTCTACAATAATAGATTAAAGGAAACAAACATGTAACCATCATGATGTATTAGCATGATGGCAAAGAGCACAGTTGCTTGATACTGGCAGCCCGGCCTAAAGTTCCATCTTTGTACCTATTTGCTGTGTAGCTTGGGCAAGTTACTTAATCTAAAGTTTATTTTCTTCTTTGGGAAATGAGAGTTGCTATGGAGATTAGATGAGATATCCTAGTAAAGTTTTAACTCTCCCCCCCAACATCGCAATACTAAAAAAAGTATAGATCTCAAATTTAATTGACAGATTATTGGTAGATGTCGGATGAAAAGGAATAAAAATGCATAAAATAAAGGGTATGTGATAAAACTATAATGTACAAAATATTAATTGGTGTTTTGTTTCTATAATGCTTGAAAGCAGCATGTAAATAAAACATAACATAAAACATGGGATAAAACATAACATTTAAATTACACATTCCCATATGAATTTTTTGAAACCACTACACATAATTTAGACAACCACAGCTATGCATTGTCGGAAAGTTGAGACCAACATTGGATTGGAAGGGAAGGGAGATTGATGTATGTTAAGCCTATGAAGAAAAGAAATGGAGGATTTTCCAAAAGTGCAAAACTAAATTCAGTCCCCCATCTATATAAGGGAGCTCTTATCTAAAATACATGTGCCATCCAATACTTTGAAAGTGTAAGTGGCCTTTTAGCTTTATTTTGCATTGAGTTAGTCTCCTTTACTAATCCAGAAATATCAGTCCCACCCGTATGTCTTCCTGTACCCTAAAACTTCGGTGAGGATCATTATATTGTTTAATATGCATGCGTTCCAAATTTCTGCTGAATGATTTCTTCCAGTGCATTCTAAATAGGATTATATACCTTGGCACACAGGCACTCTAGTACGCAGCCTGGGGGGTTCTATACAGGCAGTTTCCAATTTAAAACTTGACTGCATTCCAAAGATGTTGTTGTCAGTTGGGCGACTAGAACTCTGAAGGAATTGTCCAGTGGAAATAAATAGTCCAGTTTCCTGGACTGCCAGGCCATGTCCCCCCTAACCCGCGGTGGCAATAGTCCACTCTGGGTCCAGACAGCAGGGCCTTCCTTTTCAGTAGAGCAGGAGGAGAGGTCTGAAGGTGATGGGAAGTGTGCTCCTCTTTCCAGCGTCTCAGTCCCTTTATGCACCTGTAACAAAGTATATGCTGGGGGGCTTGCACACAGCAGCAACTGGTTCTCACAGTGGTACGTAGATGTGCATAAATATGTATATATCACATTTTTTAAACCCATTCGTCTGTCAATGGACATTTAGGTTGATTCCATGTCTTGGCTGCCGTGAACAATGCTACAGTGAACACAGCAGTGCGGATACCTTTTCAGCTAACTGGTTTCATTTTTTGGGCTGTATACCCAGCAGAGGGACTGCTGGCTCATACGGTGGTTTTGTCCTTAATTTTTTGAGGAACTGTTGGTTCCCATAATGGCTACACCAAGGGGCGTTCCCAGCAACAGTACATGAGGGTCCCGGTCTCACCACACTCCTGCAAACACTTCTTACCTCTTGAAAATAGCCATCTAAGAAGTGTGCAGCAATATCTTATTGTGGCTTTGACTTGCATTCCCCTGAAGATTGGTGATGTGGAACAGTTTTTTATAGACCTGATGGGTATTTTTTTTTTTTTTGGGACAGTCTCACTATGTCGCCCTCAGTACTGTGCCGTGGAGTCACAGCTCACAGCGATTCTCTTGCCTCAGCCTCCAGAGTAGTGGGGACTACAGGTGCCCACCACAATGCCTGGCTATTTTTTTGGTTGCAGTTGTCATTGTTGTTTATCAGGCCCAGGCCAGGCTCGAACCCACCAGCTTGGGTGTATGTGGCCGGTGCCCTACTCACTGAGCTACAGGCCCCAGCCACTGATGGGTATTTTGAAGACTTCTGGGAAAATGTGTATTCAAGTTCTTTGCTCATTTTCTAATTGGGTTCCCCATCCATGATCTCACCACCTCCTGCCTCATAATACCATCGCCTTGGGGGTCTTTCCACATGGAAAGTTTGGAGGGACACAAACATTCAGCCCAAAGCCTTCAGGATTCGTATCAGTGTATGTGGAACAGGTGTGGAGTGTTTTGGGCCATGCTCTTGCCTCCCATTCAGTATTGCCCACTTCTTACTAGAGTTTCAGTCACCAGGGCCACCATGGGTCACCCAGTAGCTTCTGTACCAGGCTTCCAAGCCCTCCACCTCCCAGAAAAGTGCTCCAATCTCCAGATGTGTCTTTGCACCTCCACCCTCCCCCAAGCCTCTGTCTAAATGCCGAGACCTCAGCAGGATGGGAGGCGGCATCAGAGAAACACAGGTGCACTCAGTCAGTTCTGCCACTTACCACTTCCTTATCAGCCAGAATTCTATCAACAGCAGTTCCTCTAATGGCTTCTTCTGGCTTTTGAGAAATCAAATTGTCACTAAGAAAAAATCAATAAGTTATCAGACACCCCATTCTGGCAACACAAAAGCCTGGCCAGATGTCTCGATAGTGAAGAGCCTGTCACCCCAGTAGCTCTTGTTCCTGGGCCGGTTTTGAATGAGCTTTAAGAGAGCTCAGTGGCGTATCTGAGTCCTTCTGTCTTCCCTTGAATGTTCCTCACCATCTTCTCTCTAAATACCTAGTGCTTCCTTTGAATGGGAGCTCCAATTTGTCACTGTCCTATTTTAATCAGGAGAGTCCTTACATGAGTCCATTTTGTTCTCTTAGAAGGAGTCTAAATGTGGGTGGTGATGAGCTGGTGAGGAGCAGGGGCAGCAGGGAAGGCTCATCCCAGTGCAGACCCTGCTGGCTTGTGGAGGCCGGGTCACAGCTGGCCAACAGGTGGTGAGGTACTCAGTCCATCCGTGCATTCACAACCTCCATCTCAGCCATGTGGTGTCAGACCTACCGAGGTTCAACTGTGAGTTTTTCCACTTACTGGAGGTGTGACCTTGAGGGAGTTATTTTAGCTTTTGTTTCTTTGCTTGAAAACTGAGATAAAATCCACAACAAAAAA
>NW_003852508.1:3860841-3866271 GCF_000181295.1 Otolemur garnettii | reverse complement strand
CCAAAAACTTGAGTAAATAAGTTAGCTTTTGCTCGATGGTATTGCTTATCAAGAAACAAATTATATTAGGCAATGCAGTACTAGCCAGGGCTGTACTCTCAGGCCTTTCAAATGTTTAGACAAAAATTCCCAAATTCTCCTCAATTTCTGCAAATTCCCAAGGGCTTGCTGACAGCCCGGGCATCCCACCAGACCGGGGCTGTGTTGGCTCTGCCTTTCTTTGACTCAGATGTAAACAGGACAAGGCTTAAAGGCCCCAAGAATTCCACCCTCACAGCCATGCGAGAAATGCCCAAAGCTTCTCCAGCAGGACATAGAGCAAGGTGCCAGGCCTTGCTGGTGGCTGCCTCCCAGTGTGGCGTTTCACTGTCTCTTCTGCCTGTCCCCACCCTTCCTCGCAGTCTTCCCTTCTGTCCCCAAGCAGGATTCCTGCTCAACCCCTGGAGAGCCACACCCGCTTTCCTGAGAACCCTGATCCTCCCTTTCTTGGGATGGTCCTCTGTCCCCAGCTGTTATTAAGTCCTTCCAAGAAAAAAAAAATGATGTTTTCCCTAAGAAGAAATGCTCCTCTTCCCAGGACTCTTCTGACCAGAAGGCCTGTCACACTGAGAGGTCCCCCATGTTTGAAACATGATTATTCAGGAAGCGTGAATTGTTGGGTCCCAGATTTCTAATTTACTCAACATTTTCTGCTTCTTCAAATCATTATTCTGTCTTTTTATATATCCTAGAAAGTAGGGGGATACATTTATTGCATAGCTATTTAGATAAAAGTTCACGCAGGATAGTGGGAATCAAGTGAGTTCAGCCAGATCTGACCTATGTTGGGTCCCTGTTTTGCCATTTAACTAGTGACTCTGGCTCATTTTTTAAACTTTTTGATTTTTGCTTATTTTTAAGTTATTACTCTGAGCCTCAGTTTCACAATATCTTAAATGGGAATAATCAGTGTTGCCTTAGATGGTTTTTATTCTGTTTTTTAAAAAAATTATTATTATCGGTTTGTTTTATTTGGGGGAATAATGTTAGCTCTCTTCCCCTGTATTTCTCTTGGGTCACAATTTGTCTTCCTTATGCACTAAACAGCATTGAAATCTCCTGCTTCTAAAGCCTAAATTGAAGCTAATATCAGTAGTTCCTATTTTTATAAAAAGTAGTGAGATCAGCATTAAGTGGTAGAAAAATGACAAGCCTGGGAGCCAAACAGTGGGCTCTTTTTTTAGTTTTTTTACATTATATCTTCTCTCTTTTTGTTTTTGACAAATAAAAATTATATATATTTATTCTGTACAATGCAACATTTGGATACATGCTTATATTGTGAAACAGTTAAATCAGCTAATAAGCACATTTGTCATCTCATATACTCATTTTTATGTGGTGAAAGGTTTATGATCTACTTTTTTAGCAATTTTCAAGGATGTACTACTTCATAATTAACTCTAGTCTCCACGCTATGCCGGATATAGGTTCTGAGAGTGACCTCGGATAGTCTTTCTCACCTTCAGTTACTCCCTGTGGGAGTGGGGACAGTAACACCCACCTGCCAGGCTGTTGTAAGGGGTGGACATGCTGATGGAGGGTTCTGGGGCACAGTGAGCCTCAGTGAGCAAGAGTCCCAAGGGGAGGGTGTGCCGGCCCTTAATTCATATCTTGTCACATTCCAATAGGATGCCACCCCCTCCCCAGCCATTCACAGAGTGGCAGTCTCAGATGCTTTCAAGGGACCCTCTGGCTGTGCTCAGTAAAGGGTGGGGGTCTTGTATCACTACCGTGATTGCCAACAAGGAATGCCCATAGAAGCAGGTGGTCCTGGAGCTTGTGTTTCTACGTAGACCCTCCCTATCCGACAAACATATTCCTGCCCTCGGTCCTAACTCACGTGTCCCATGAGGTACAGATATGTGTTTTAAAGGATCTCTGCAGAAGAGAATCCGTGATCTGGCGTGCTGTGCAGCGGAACTTGAGTGTGTCTGCCTCACAGCCTGCAGGAAGCCAGAGCTCCAGCCAGGCCTGGACAGTGTGGTGAGTGGAATGAGCCCCTTTGCCTTTGAATTCAGTTGTTCAGCATCAAGCCCAGAGTGGACACTCAATAATTTGCTGGTGATAAATTAATGGCATAACACCACATACTTCTACTGTGTGCCCCAGAAGTGCCAAACTCTTTAGAAAGGAAAAGCCACGATGTACCTAGTCATTAGATTTCCAAAAACTTTCAGCGTCCCACTTAATCAAATCTAGCAATTCTGCCTTGTTTAGTTCTATCAAAACAATCATTTGCTTTGATTATTTTTATGTCTGGCTTAAACTCCCAGGTTGGTTATCTCACACATACTATTGCCTAAGATTCAAATGAATACAACATAGGAAGAGTCATTTTTAGAAATAGTAAGTTTCAATTCTGATATTTTACTTGAGATTAAAGATACTACAATTATCCATTTCCTGGTTATTGCCAGTTTTCTATATTATAACCGTAACCATAAAGATGTAGGCCATCCATAGCCAGTGAAAGCTAGAAGCAGCACACCTTTAGTTAATAATTTTAAAGTCATCCATCAGACTCTGAATAAAAATTTTTTGCCGAACAAAAATGGCATGTTGCACTAAAGTTTAGAGACTTAATGGTAGCCAGACTTTCTCATCCTTCCTGTTCCCAAATTCTCAATATAATTTTATTTGTTAATACTAAACATGCAGAATTTATTTACTATGAAGGTGTGAGTGCATTATTTTTGTCACTAGAGGGCAGGAAATTAAAGTACATTATTTCCAAAACCCCTTAAGGAGAGCTATATTTAGGGAAGCATCGTGATTTCCTAAAAGAAGGAAATAACTCAGTAAATAAACTTTATCCCTGGTGAATAATTCATAAACACTAATAAATGTGACTAATGATATACTTTATTGGTTTTGCTTTAATAATTCTTGCAGCGAAGAAATGTGAATTTTTATTGTATGATAATCTTAAGAATGAACATTTCTCCAAACACATAACGTATCTTTTGTTCAATTGCTTTCATTTACTGTTAAAAAAAAATCTCTTTTTGCTTTCTGTGGCTATTCATCCTGCTTTGGGGGTTCTTTTTCTCCGAAGTTTATTTAACCTGTTAACTCTTTAGTTCATCGTTTAAATTTTACATACTGGAACTCCTTCTATTGATTTCCCGTGACCTTCTCGATAGCTTTCGAAGTGCTCTTCCCCAGCTGGCTCACCTGCATGTCTCCTGGGACTACCTAGAACAAGATCTCCAGGTGAAGGTCTGGAGAGGTTGCTCCTGACCTAGCATTTCTGGAAATACCCATTCAACGAACCACACAGGGCTCGGTCCCTTTCTAGACTCCTCAGATTCAAAATACATAGCTACAGTTAGACATGTAAATATAAAATAACACAGAGAAAATTAGCAAATGTTAATTCTGTGGACAGAGAATGCAAATCAAGTGACCTCCCTCAGTGCTAGAGTGGCAGGCAGAATAATGGCCTCCTGGAACCTGTGACTAAATCAGCTCCCATGGCAGAGGGACTTGCAGAGATGATTAAGGTGAAGGAGCTGGAGATGGGAGAGGTTTTCCTAGATGACCCTGAGGGGCCTGATTTAATCCCACATGCTCATGAAATCAGAAGAGGAAGGTTAGAGAGACCAGATGACAGCAGTGGAGAGGCTGGAAGTATGAGAGGGACTGCCCCCCTTGCTGGTTTTGAAGCCGTGGGAGGGTGGCTGCAGCCAAGGAATATGGGTGGCCTGTAGGAACGCTAAGGGCTCTACCTAACAGCCATGAGAAAATGAGGACCAGGTCTCTGGGTGCAAGGAACAGAATTCTGCCAACAAGCTAAAGGAACAAGGAAACAGCCTCCAGAAAGGAATGCAGCCTGCGGACACCTTGATCTTTGCCCTGTGAGACCTGAGTTGTAAGGTAATACATTTGTATTGTTTAAGCTGCTAAATCTGGGACTGTGCTGTGGCCCTTAGGAAATCAATGGGTTGGGAGAATTTCCCTTTCTGGGTCTCATCCAGAGTCTTGGCTTTGCATGCAGATTCCAGCTTCTGGAACATACTGCCATATTTTTCAGTTAACCGACAACTCCTCTAACTTCCCATGTAAAAGGTAGTGCGTCAATTGAGTCTCATAAGAGCAATTAGCCAAAAGACACTGGAGCCGCTTCAGGCAGAAGGGGCAGTGTGATTAAGGGTACAGAGATGGGAGACCGTAGGAAGGGAAGGATCTGAAGCCTGCCTTGTTTGCTTGACTTACTGAGCCTTCAGAATGGGAGAAGATATTTTCAGATTATGTCTCTAACAAAGGTTTGATAACCAGAATCCACAAAGAACTCAAACTTATTAACAAGAAAAGAACAAGTGATCCCATCTCATTGTGGGCAAGAGATTTGAATAGAAACTTCTCTGAAGACGACAGGTGCATGGCCTACAGACACATGAAAAAATGCTCATTATCCTTAATCATCAGAGAAATGCAAATCAAAACCACTTTGACATATCGTTTAACTCCAGTAAGATTAGCCCACATCACAAAATCCCAAAACCAGAGATGTTGGCGTGGATGTGGAGAAAAGGGAACACACTTCTGCGCCACTGGTGGGAATGCAAACTAATATGTTCCTTTGGGAAAGAAGTTTGGAGATCGCTTAGGGAATCTAAAAATAGACCTGCCATTTGATCCTACAATTCTTCTACTAGGTGTATATCCAGAAGACCAAAAATCACTTTATAACAAAGATATTTGCAACAGATTGTTTACTTCAGTTGCCTAATTCATAATTGCTAAGTCATGGAAGAAGTCCCAGTGCCCATTGACTCGTGAGTGGATTAATAAATTGTGGTTTATGTACACTATGGAATATTACGCACTCTTAAAAATGGAGACGTTACCTCTTCCATGTTTACATGGATGGAGCTGGAACATATTCTTCTTAGTAAAGTATCTCAAGAATGGAAGAAAAAGTATCCAATGTACTCAGCTCTATTATGAAACTAATACATAACCACCCATACTTCCATATGAATGCTATAACCTAACTACAGCCCAAGATGAAGGGGGAAGAAGAAGGGGAAGGAAGGGGAAGGGGCAGGGGAGAATGGGTGGAGGGAGGGTACTCAGTCCCTCCTATAGGGACCACACCTATGGTTCATTCTATGAGGGTACATGTCAAAACTATTAAGTATAGATTTAAATGTCTTAACACAATAATTAAGAAAGTCCAGCAAAGGCTATGTTAACCAGTTTGTTGTATTTCAAATTGTATATAAAACCAGCACACTGTACCCCATAAATGTACTAATATACATAGCTATAATTTAATTTAAAAAAAAGAAAAAAGCTGGCTTATACATCAACTCATAAAGTGAAGCAGGAAGGACAAAGAATGAAACCAAAGAAGTAGGCCAGGACCGCACCACGGAAACAAAC
>NW_003852508.1:3858335-3860012 GCF_000181295.1 Otolemur garnettii | reverse complement strand
ACATGGGCCTATCAGAAGTATCCAAGAATTCTGTATTATTTTCCCATGGCTGTTATAACAAATTACTGCAGACTTGGTGGCTTAAAACAACACACATTTCTTCTCTTACAGTTCTCAAAGCTGAGAAGTCCAAAATCAAGGCACCAGAACATTTGGTGTCCCGTGAGGACTGCTTTCTGGTTCACAGATAGCACCTTCTCACTGTGTCCCCACGGACAGCTTTCTGGAGCTTCTTTATGAGGACACTAATCTCATGCATCCCTTTAATCTCCAGCCATCTCCCAAAGTCCCCAGCTCCTAATGGCATCACATCGGGGATTAGGTTTCAGCACATAAATGTGGAGAGACACAAACATTCAGACCACCAGTCAACATCTTGTTAACTCTCAGAAATGGAAAGGCAATTATCTACTTTGGGAACCCAACTATTTTACTATAAAGACGTCTACATACTAGATGTTTTAATCAGGGTCCTGGAATGAAACAGATGATGTAATCAGCTGGAATTTTTAAGGAGACTGTTTGGTGAAGGTTTGTTTGCAGGGGTACAGACAGACTTGAGGGAACCAACAGAGGCTGCTGAAGCGCACTCAAGGGCTAGCAATGACCGGCAGGAAACCAGCTCGGACAGGCCTCAGGGAATAAGGGGAGCGAGGCTTTTTTGGACCCAAGGCCCTGGGAGAACAAAGAACAGGCATTGTGCCCACCACTAACATCCATCTGAGTTAGGCTTGTGGACTTCCAGGACTAGAGTCTAAGCGACTTCATCCTTTCCTATCAGTCATGCCGTTAGTCTGGCTCTAAACTCTAAGAGTTGACCACCACCCCAAACATAGGCAATCCTTTCTGGAGGTCCCTTATAAAAGATTGCATGCAACACCCTCAATTTCAGCCAAACACAGGAACTAAGGTCCCTCTTAGCAGCCTTCTGTTTACCAGATCTCTGGGTTGGTTTGACAGAAACTGGATAAGATCAAAGCAATCCGAAGCCTGGGCAGTTCCTCCCTGTCACCAGCTCTGTATGAAATGCTGGTCCTCACTGGTTCTTACTTTGTCTAGCGGGGAAGAGAAATGTACCTCATTTGTCCTTTACATGGCCCAGCGCCCTGAGACTCTGCATGGCAGCTGCTAACAAGCCTTGAATACAAAGGCTGCTCATCCCTCAGCACTGCAAACAATTTCGGGACTTGAACCCTGAAAAGATACACCCGAAAGGTAACAGAAAAATCCGTAGATGGGAAACGCTTTTGCAAAAGGAGTCCACATATTCTAAATGGGAAGTGTAAAAGCTAACTTATTATTGTTACTGTCCTGAACAGGACTTTCTCGAAAATTCTTACAAGAAACTCATCACATATGGACTTCACAGCTTACCAATTTTTTTTTAGAGTTTTCCAGTTCCTCTGTCAGTCCCAAAATAGGTAATTTTGGAAGTACATAAACGTTTTATGTGATCCAAAGGTTTGAGGGAGCCACCTCCGCACGGGGCACCCGGTCCCAGGGAAAGCATTCCGTGGGCGCCACGTCTGAATGAAAGTGGAAACTGGCGGCTTTAGTTCTGGCTCCGGAACATATGGTGCAATAAATTATCAGCGAGCAGCCTATAATTAAGGATGTGGTTTCTCAGTAATAATGCCTCCAAGTGCGTGTACTCGGCTGCAAGCTGCCTTCTGGAAC
>NW_003852508.1:3851031-3858256 GCF_000181295.1 Otolemur garnettii | reverse complement strand
CCACCCCCAGCAGCCTCCAAGCAGCCACCGCCGTACTTTCTTGCCCACACGTTTCACACTTTGTCTGTATTATGTGACCCCATTATCTGGGCCACAAGCAAAGGAGATGAGGGACTGGAGCCTGAGTTACTGAGTATGAGCAGCAGCCCTGCGGGTGGTTGGGACCGAGAATCTCGCGGAAGCCCAATGCCATCAAATATTCCCTCTAGAGAAACCCCATTGAAAGCAGGAGCGGGCGGCAGAAGCACCCAGAGTGGGCAGCAGCCGTAACGTAAAGGAGAATAGTGAGGGAGGAAGTAGGAAGTGGCAGAGAAGCTGTGGCTTGGCGCAGAGCCTGCAGCAGAGCCGAGGCTGCAGAACAGGGGTGCGACTGGGGCCGGGAAGGGAGAGCTGAGGGCGCGGCTGCCAAGTGACAGTTCCCGTCCTGGTGCCTCGCCGTTAAATGCGGCTTCCCTGTGTATCTGGGTGAAAACTCCCCTCACTCGGGTAACATAGGCATGTCCCTGTGCCTTGCAACCGGGGGGTGGGGGGGTGGGAATGAACACAGATTTTGTGTTGAAACTACATTTGCATCACGTAGGAAGAGTCGTGGGCTCCGGGAAACTAAGCTTCTAAGGCCAAAGTGGTGAGCGCTGCTATTCAGGTCTGCCCACCAAGAGCTAGAAGTCAGCTAGCACCAAATTAGTCACAATTTGGTGAAATCGTCACAAAGAATTCGAAAGAAACATGAAACATTACTGATTTTAATTCTTACTGAGCAGAACGCTACAATATTTATAACAACACAAGCACATTGTGGATTCCCTTAGGGTCTGAAATGCCTCGAGGGCTCTCTCGTGGTGTCCCTGCGCGACCTGGCAGGCGTGGATGCCACGTCTGGTGTCACGGCACCTGGCCCAGTGCTTAGATACATGCAGCCACGGAAACGTGGGTTTCCCCCACCTGGAACTCGGTGGATTATTATTATTAACATATACATATCTTATTACTAAGAGGAGCAAAGAAAGGTAACTTCCACCAATTTCTTGGTAGAAACAGCATTATGATTTGTGATGGAAACAGTTTTTCTTTCTCAGGAGAAGACTGGATTGTTGAACAGCTTCTTCCAAAATGACAGCGAATTCTGAAGAGCCCCTGGCGACAGCACAAGGCCTCGTCCTCAGTTTTGCAGACTCACATGGAAGATGGATGTCTAGAAACCAGAATGCCGACTTAATAACTGACATTGACGATGTGACCACCAGGTGGCAGACTTGCACATCTGCCTCGGCGTGGCCTCCACCTGAGGAACAGGGAAAGTCATAGTCCAGGTGGTTTCTTGGTTTGAGCAGATCCAAGAAAGGCGAGTAGGTATATACTTTTTATGTTTTGTGACATCTGGGCAGGTGTACACTGGACTTACTGGCCCAGCAGAACACCCGGTTCAGTCTTTGAAGGGGGGCTTAGATGAGCACCACCACCAGTTCTGGTCTTTCTAGTCCCCTGTTACATCATAAGGTCTGGAATTAGTGGCTTTTTTCCTGGCTACCAACCCCTTTGGCAGTCTGACAAAATCCGTGAGTCCCTTCTCAGAATTATATTTTTAAATGCATTCAATTACAAATGAAACCAATTATAATAGTTCAATCCCCTATAGCCCATCCATTCACACAGTCTCTCTCCAAATCAGGTCTAATAAAATTGATTAGGTTCCCCTTTTACTAAATTAAAGTAATATTTTTGCCTGGCCTCTATGAGGTTATTTCTAGATTGCCTTCGTTAAACTTTGGTAAATTTCCAACTCTTTCATACTTTTGCTGCATAATTGCAAACCATTTCCTGATTGCACCAACACATTACTGACAAAATCTATCATTTTTTTCCACCTCCAAGTCCTTGGGAGGTTTCTCACTATCACTTCTAGGTACTGATACTTTCTGATGAAATTAATATGCAAGTTGATATTTCTGTTAGTAAAACTACTCAATTTATCAACTTCACGTAATTACCGTTCTCTTGGTTTAAGATCTATTATAGGAATCACGTAGGGGTCAATTTTAAGTCTTCATAATCTGTATACTCATAGCTCCAATATCACTGGTGACCTATTATTTTTAACAGTTAAAGAAGGATTATTAATCTCATCGATTATGTTTTGACTATTCAGTAATGGTAACGTGATTAGGATTAGAATAGGGTGACCAGATTTTAACATCGGTAAGGGGGGACAACATGGCTGGGGGGCGGGGCAGAGTGGGCGGGGCCTGACAACAATGCAAACTTTGATAAGCAGTTCTTGATAATCACTTCTCAGCAATTATTTGTTATTATTACAGTTTAACATTATAAAATTAACAAAAATAATATAAAACTCATATTCTGGCGAAATAGCCACATGGCAGCTGAAAACCGTATACTCCCTTCCTGTTCTCCTGCCAGTTCGTGCATTCTTTCCAAAAATCCGGATTTTTTTTAAAATGCCGCCGTGGGACGCGGGACAAATTGTTGAAAAGCAGGACTGTCCCGCCGAAAGCGGGACGTCTGGTCACCCTGGATTAGAATGATAACAGGTAAAAGAGTTCATACAGTTTCTACGTCTTGGGCGTTTATAATACTTGCCTGAGTTTTAGTTGTCAGTATTAGGGAAATAATATAAAGGACTACGGTGTTGATCAAGAAAACATTGAAATCAAGTTTCACCCGTGAAAGTGTAGGAGCTCTTCTCTAATGGGTGAGGCAGCCTCGTGAAATCCTAGTTGAAATGGATAAGCCATAAAGATAAAGGGCTTTAAACTATATATTACCTCTATTAGTTATGTAACTTCTTACTAATATCTTGTGCATTAAGGAAGACATAATGGTTATGAAATTATGAGAGGACTAGTAAGAGGCAATGTTGTACAGTGGTAACAATTTCAGGGGTGTGCAACCTGTGGCCCAGGGGCTACATGCTGATTCTTGCTGATTTTATGAGGACATTTTTTATTTGCCTGTGGTGTCAAATATCACAAAAAATATGCATGGACCTTTTTTTTCTTTTTACTTATCAGCTTTTGTTAGTGTTTGTGTATTTACTGTGTGGTGTGAGACAACTCTTATTCTTCCCATGTGTGGCAGAAAAGCATAAAACAAAAAAGGCTGGACCCATCCGCCAGCATGGCCACCCCTCCTCTTAGCTTGCCTAGTATTTACTAAGTGCCTAGTATCAAATACTAAACCTAGATCTACTGCCTGCCCTAAGGAAATTTGGGAGTCCAGAGAGCTATTTTGTAATTCAATCTCATCCCCAAGAGACTCTAGGTAAATTACCTAATCTCTGGGCTTCTATTTTTTCTTGTGTGAAGTATGTAAATAACAGTGATATCTCTGGAGGCTGCTGTGAATGAGATAAATGGAAGAATGTATGTGAAAGTGCTGTGTGCTAGCAGACAGGGCCTTGAAAAACACAAACACCTAAGTATTTTGAGAACTTTATATGCCTAAATTCAACTCTTGTTAATTACCGTTGAGTGGATGCCACCCTCTCCCCATTCAGAGGCATCAGGACCTTACCCACTCGTGGTATATTCTGTAATTTTTGTATTATAAATATCAAAGTATAATTCATTATTAAAATGGCAGCATTTGAAAATATCCCCAGTCTTCCTAAGATATGTTAGCCCAGAAGAACAGTGTGGGTGGTTAACCCTTGTGGCTCCAGGATCTTAACTACCTGGGGCTTGCCATACCTGCTATTGACTTCCCAGAAACTGAGCTCCCCCTTGCTTGAAATTGTTCAGGTAGGAGCATGTGCTCTTTGGTTTGTATGACCTGCATTTCAGGAAGCCAGCAACCCACACTCTTTTGCTTTTACACATTTGTCTAATCGGGACTTCTGGAGCAATGTGCCCACCTTCTCTCTCCAGGGCTGGTGTTAGACTTCCCTCTTGGTCATGCTTTCAGATTGCCTCTTCCCTCAATCTGCTGGTGTCATTGATGGGTTACAAGCCTCACTCCATGTAAAAGGACAGGGATAAGCAAAATGGGCCAAGAGCGTGTCTTTCTATAAAACTGCTGAACAGATACCAACTGTGCAGAAAATTGCCACTAAAAGTTAAGCCTCCTAAGCTCAGAGAAGAGCTTAATACTCTTTTCCTGTGCTCACTATTGTAGATTTTTTTCCTTTGCACAGAGAAAGCTGATTCATTCTGTCTCTCTATCCTCCTTTCTCACCCCTCCTTCTTTTCTCTCTTTCTCACTAAAACATAAGAGAAAACTATGGTTACCTCTCATAGATATATGACAATATTTCATTATTTTTTCAGTTTTTTATTTTTATTTTTTTGGAGACAGAGTCTCACTCTGTCATCCTCTGTAGAGTGCTGTGGCATCACAGCTCACAGCAACCTCCAGCTCTTAGGCTTAGGGGATTCTCTTGCCTCAGCCGCCCAAGTAGCTGGGACTATAGGCGCCTGCCACAATGCCTGGCTACTTTTACCTTTTTTTGTTGCAGTTTGGCCGGGGCTGGGTTTGAACCTGCTACCCTCGGTATATGGGGTCGGCAACTTACTCATTGAGCCACCAGCACCACCCATATATGACAATCTCAATGTGGTCCTTACCACTGTCTTACAGTGAGGAAAACTCCCTCCTACTTGAAATTGATTCACAGGAAATGAATTGTGCTAGCTACATCAGATTCTGAGAAATTTCACATTTTCCAGAAACGTTTGAAAATAAAACTAAGGGGGATATGTGAAACTTTGGGTCCATCAGAGCAGCTTTTATGCCTTGTTCCCTCACTCACATTAGCCCGCCACCACACTTGTGATTGCTGAGCTCCGGCATTTTGGTTCCCCAAGCATTTACTTCTCTGTGCTATGCTGGCCATAGACGGATGAGTAAGATGTGGTCCTTCCCCTGGGGGAACTTCCTGCCTCTGTGTAGCTCTCATCACTGTGTCACTGCACACCAGTAATTTCTAGCCATCAGCAGTACCATTCCTAATCTAGAACTAAGGGATGACTTTACGTTTTTCTTTGTAAATTAGAGCACATTTTAAGTTACCCCTACAGTGCATGTGATCATTCAGATTTGGTTTCTTGAGTGGTGGAGTTATGGCGACACCCAGATTTTGTTCAAGGGTTTGTGAATGTCGCCTTTCATGAGTATCACAGGAGAGGAAGAGGGGTTGGGGAACAGCTGGCCTGGCACAGCCGATGATGTGTTGGCTTTGGTAATCATAAGAAGAGTAAGACCTGGCTCCCGGCCTTAAAGGGCTTATAATGTAACTGGCAGGATGATTTTAACATGTAACTGTCAGATACTCATATGGATAATAGATAATTACGCGCTAAATTAGGGGATTAGGGTGATGAAAGTGAAAGAAAGCAGAACTCAGTGAGGAATGACTTCATATCAGTCTCGGAACACTTTGTTAAGGTGGGAGAGACTTCAAGGCTGGGCGTGTTTTGACTGGACCATATACTCGGCAGGTGAGTCACAGATGGAGAATGAAGAAGGGTCGTCTGCCTCCAAGGTGAGACTGAGGCTACTCCTGCTGCCTTCAAGACTCTTCTCATGTTTCCTACCAATCCATTCAGAGCTGCCACTCTCAAGACCAAGCTCAAGTCCATCCACTCCTCTTCAGCCCTATAGCCGCCTTTAACTCAGGACCCCCTCAGGGCTCACCTCTACACCTACAGCAGCTTCCTGTGGCTCTTTCTGCCTCAAATCTATTCCCCACAGAATTACCCTCCTAATATCAAATTGACCACACACTAAACGCCTCTGTTCAAAACCACTCCGGCACTCTCTTACTGCCTCCAGAGAAAATCCAGACACAAGACTTTTTAGCAGTTTCACTCACCTCTTTAGCCTCGTCTCATGTCCTTTCCCACCTGCACTGTCCTCCCAGCCACTGCCTCACATGTCATTCTCTGAGGGCACCATATTTCCCCACGACCTCATGCCTTCACACAAGCTGGTCCCTCTACCTGGCACGCTCTTCTCTGAACCACTCCTCAACCTCCCACCTGCCATATATGCCCATCCATTGGCTTTGTTTGGCCAATTCCTTTAGACATCCTGAGACTCAGTTCAGGACCCTGCTATGGGTCCTGAGGCCTGCACCAGTGCTGTCCTGTAGCTGTCCAATGCAAAGTTGTGACTCCTTCAGGGAAGGAATGATCTGTCTTCAGATCCCTAATCTTTATCACAGATACAGGCTTAATGAGTGGACATTAAGAAAGAAAGGTAAGGCCTTGTTGTAGGGAAAAAATGAGGCAGAAACCTGAGGCTCAAATAAATAAGTCTCATGAAGCCCTTACATATTCTTCAGCAGGTATGTGTGATTCAAGCAGTTTTAGAAAGAGGGTCGGAATGTTTTAGTGAAGGATAATTGATGAGTCAGGAGGCCAGCCAGGAAAGCCTTCTAACAATCATGTATTGATGTGACAATATTGGAAGTAATAATAGTGACAATCACAACTAACATTTATTCAGCACCTAATAAATGCCAGCCACTGGTTTAAGTATTTTAAATGTATTAAGTTATTCTCACAACAACCCAGCCTAGGGGATGAACGGCAGCTTTTGAGAGGGCAGAAAAACATATTTTTCATTCTATTTACACATGAAGAAGTTTAGGTACAGAAAGGAGAGGTAATTTACCCAAGGTAAACAGGGTTACGTACAGATTGCAGAGATTAGAGACAAACTATAAGAGATATTTCAAAGGGAGAGGCAGGCAATGCTGGGAGTCAGACTATTAGAAAATAATGAGACGGGGGGGATCAGGGATTCTCTGAACAGATACCACCTGTTTCAAGATTTCAAGATTCTAACATTGGAAAAAAACAAAATGGAAGACGTCGGCAAGAGAAATCAACTTGTTGGGACATGCTGTGATTGTCTGGGATCAGTGGGCCTTGATGTCAGGACTAGACATGCTGGTTGGAATGATCTGTCAACAGTTATAAATATTCACTGCAGTCCCACCCAAAATTCCTGCAGCCCTACTGTGACATACTCACTTAGGTGTGAGGAGTTGCAAATATGGATTTGATATGACATTTTAAAAAGTATTCACTTAATTCTATTCATAGGCGTAAGAGAGTGAAAGGAGGGGTTTTTTAAAAATTTTTATTTTGTTGTTGTCGTGGAGACAGCATCTCACCCTGTGCCCTGAGCAGAGTGCAGTGGCATCATCATAGCTCACTCCAACCCCAGACTCCTGGGCTGCAAGGACCCTGTTTGCCTCTGCCTC
>NW_003852508.1:3846801-3850902 GCF_000181295.1 Otolemur garnettii | reverse complement strand
AGCCTCCCAGAGTGCTAGGATTACAGGTGTGAGCTACTGAGCGGAGGATTTTAAACCGCAGGGTATTATAGTTTTAGTTCACTTGGGAGTAAAAGGTGGTTTTGAGGAAGACTTTCTGAAGTCAGGCATGCAGGTTAAGAGTTGAAAAGCTTAGGCCGGACACAGTGGCTCACACTTGTAATCTTAGCACTCTGGGAGGCCGAGGTGGATCACCTGAGCTCATGAGTTCAAGACCAGCCTGAGCCAGAGTGAGACCCCCCGTCTCTAAAAATAACCGGGCATTGTGGTGGCATTTCTGTGAGCTGTGACACCACAGCACTCAACCGAGGGTGACAAACTGAGACTCTGTCACAATTCAAAATGGTTAAAATAGTAAATTTAATATTATATATATTTAAATACACGCACAAATAACTTGAGAGGCTGTTTCAGGAGTCTAGGTAAGAAGTGATGAAGACAGGAACTGGGACAGGGTCAAAGGCAGATTAAGACAGACCTATTCTGTCATCTATCCTCCTGGTTGTTCTAGCTAGAAATATAAGAGTGATTTATTACGTAAGAGGCACTGTGCGGGGACACAAAGATGGATAACAATCTGTGCTCAGCTTGTGTAATGCGTTCATTTGTGTAGTGAGGTAAACACACGCACACACAATACTCATAACACAACATGTCAGGGCAGAGTGAGAGACAAGTGAAGGGCATTTTGGAAGCACAGTGGAGAGCACCCAACCCTAATTAAGGAATTAGTCAGAGAAGTGGTGGTCCTGAGTTGGATCTTTTATTTATTTATTTATTTATTTTTAATAGAGTTTCACTTTGTCTCCCTTGTAGAGTGCCATGGCATATTAACTCACAGCAACCTCAAACTCTTGGACTCAGGTGATTCTCTTGCCTCAGCCTCCCAAGTAGCTGGGACTACAGGTGCCCTCCACAGGCCTGGCTATTTTTAGAGATGGGGGTCTCACTCCGGCTCAGGCTGGTCTCGAACTATAAACTGAGGCAATCCGCCCACTTCAGCCTCCCAGAGTGCTGGGAATACAGGCATAAAGCCACTGAGCCCAGCCTCCTGAGTTAGACCTTAAACAATGAAGATCTAGCCAGGTAGAGGGGAATTGGGGAGGGGGGAGAGAAATGGTATTCCAAGTAAAAAGAGCACAGAAGGTGTTGTTCTGGCATTTGCCAGGAGGCACAGGGAAGCAAAGGAAAGCAATGGGGAGGTCCTGGGACCCAAGGATCTGGTGTGTCTACTGCTCCCATTGTTACTGAAATTTCTCTCTTCAGTAGGTCCTTGGTCTCGGGGATTGGAGGAATGAACCCATGGACCACAGATCAATGGTAAGATAGGATTTCTTTTTTTTTTTTTTTTTGAGACAGAGTCTCACTATGTCACCCTCACTAGAGTTCCAAGGCATCACAGCTCACAGCAACCTACAACTCTTGGGCGTAAGCAATTTTCTCGCCTCGGCCCCCAAAGTAGCTGGGACTACAGGTGCCCGCCACAACGCCCGGCTATTTTTTTGTTGCAGTTGTCATTGTTGTTTTAGTGGGCTGGGCTGGGTTTGAACCCACCAGTCTCGGTGCATGTGGTTGGGGCAGTAACCACTGTGCTACAGGGGCCAAGCCATAGATAGGATTTTATTAGAAATGAATACAGAAGGACTAAAAAGCACTAGAGCTTCTGGCAAAGGGAAAGACCCAAGTGGGAAGTCACTACATGGGCTCTTTGTCTTGGGATATTAGGTCTTGAGAATTACACTTGACCAGGACTTGGCAAATAGAAACATGTTTTCAACGTTAATGAGTATTATTGATAAATGAATGAATGAAGTCCCTCCAGCTCAGGGCAAAAGGCCAGCAGGGCATTCCCTTCATGAAATTGCCCAAGCTTAGGAAAACTGGGGTTCCCTGTCCAGCTTTGAATGGGGGAACCCCATATTACCATGACAAAGCCACTCCCTTTGCCTACAGAAGTAGCAGTGGTGCCCAGAACTCTCAGCGACTCCAGCTGGGGAGGCAGCACATCGGATCAGGCAGGGTAGACAGCCTGGCACCATTGGGAGATACGTGGAGAAAGCCCCATGGGGTCCCCCCACCCTCTTCAGAAGGCAGAGTTGTGAGGAGGCCTCTTCAGGCCATTCTGAGGATGGAACAGGCCTTGGCCGCAGTCCTCACTGAGAGGAGGCTGAGTAACAGTACAGAAATGGAAGGCTCCTAGGCCACCTCTGGAGTTGTTAATGGGACAACTCCATTAACAGCTGCCGTGGAACACATCTTAGAGACCTACAAGGAAATGCAGGAGGCACCTGCAGGGGAGTGAAGTTCCCAGGGTGTCTCTGATGATGGCTAAAGTCAGAAAAGTGTGTTGCGGAGCAGTTAAGAGCAGGTAGGCATCTGGAGTTAGACACAATCACTTTAAAATCCAGACCCTGCCAGTTAATAACTGGGTGAACTGGCGATTCTTCTAGCCTCTCTGATCTTCAGCTTCTTTTTATATAAAATAGGGATAACAACAGAACCTGCTTGGCAGTGCTGCCATAAGGACTGAATGTGAAGCACCCCCTGTGCTTTGTAGAGTCCCTGACTCACAGAAAGACCCTCGGGGTTAGTGGCTACAACTTGACTAGTCAGGTGACCTCATTTCATCTTCCCTAATCAGAAGGACAAGACATTCAAAAATGGAGGTCCCAGTGGTAACATTTTCAAATTTATAATGTAAATCAGTATTTTTTTAAGAATGAGTTTTCTAGAAGCTTCCCTTCCACAGAGTGGAGAACACCCATGCAATTACCCTTTACACAGCTGAATATGTATCTCTACAGGGAGCAAAAAATAGAGAAGTTGTAGGTTATTGAAAAATAGCTTTCAGTTTATTGGTAAGTCAAAATAAAATATGCCAAACATGGTTGTCTTAGCATTACTTTTGAAGTGAACCAATATTCTTTTTCTGTCCTTATTTTCCTATTGTTTCCCTATTTAGTAAAAAATTAAGCAGTCTTGTTAATAAAATTAGTGCACTAGACAGAACTGATGTCCTTGGGGACGACTTCAGAGGAAGGGCTGGTATTTCACACACAAAACAAAGGAGCACACAGCAGCTATTTCTGGAGCTGAAAATAGAGGGTATCAGCACATTCCAGTGATTTTTTTTCCCTTTGGTAAATTGTGCCAGGTACACATTTTATATTTTCACTTACTAAGAAAATGAATATTTCAACATATGAGAACAAATTTAGCTCCAGTACTCCATACTAACAGTCCTATATCATCACCCTTATCATATGAAGGATACCAAAGGTAAGTGGCATGAAGATTTCTAATTTGTTTATTTTAAATTAAAAAACACAAAAAGGTGAGGAAGAAAAATGTTACCCACCTTCAGAAAAGTATGGACCCTAATGAATTAAATTATAATTTACAGGGAAAAACATGAAATTTCTCTATGTGAAATTGAATATGTGATCATATTACAAAATAATACTCCCAATGTTTTATAGAAGCTAGCTGATGTCTTAAAAACATCTAGAGTACAAAACCATCTGGCAATATTAACAACTTCTCCCTTGTCTATGGAGAAAAATGATCTCCAAACCATGCAGTCAGGGCTAACATTAAGAAAGAAGAGAATTCCAGACACAGGAACATAGGAGCACTTGGCCATGGTGAGTGTTATCAAACCTTCAGACCAAGATATGTTACATTTCAGGAGACAAAAGGAATGTGCAGGTGCAACAGGGGACCCAAATAGATCACTAGTGAGAAGTTATAGAGATTAAAAAGATGCAGGACTTGGGGGCAAATGCTCTGCCTTCCAAAATGTGAGCCTTAGGAGCTACCAAAGAATGAGTTTTGTAGCTGTATCTAGAAAAATCCTAAACTGGTTATTGTTTACTAATATTTAGGAAACAAAGAGGTGGTCAAAATGAGCTATAGGATCCAAAAGAGTTCACTGAGGGAAAGAATCACCCAACAAAGCAGCAATTATGGACTGTTGTGGATGTGGTAATATACCAGGATTTTAGCAAAGCAGTTGAAAAGCCATTCAGAAAAATCCCACAAGCCAAGGGCATATTTGCATGCTCAGTGTAAGAGACTCATAGA
>NW_003852508.1:3822402-3846319 GCF_000181295.1 Otolemur garnettii | reverse complement strand
ACTGAGGTTTGTCCCAAGTTGCATCAAAATCTCTTTCTTCCATTGTCACATCTCCATTTACTCAAGATTCTCATCCTTCCCTCTTACAAAGAACCTTGTGATTACTTCAAGCCCACTCTGTGGACTGAATGTGTTTTCCATATGTTGAAGCCTAAATTTTCCATATGATGGTATTTGGAAGTAGAACCCATGGGAGGCGATTAGGCCATAAGCCTTCCTGAATGGGATTAGTGTCCTTACAAGAAAGAACTAAGAAAGGTAATCTCCCTTTTCTCCATGTGAAGATCTAATGAGAAAACGGCCATCTGCAACCCAGGAGTAATGCCCTTGGCAGACACTGAGTCTGCTGGCACCTTAATTCTGGGCTTCCCAGACATCAGAAGTGGGAGAAATCAATTTCTGTTGTTTAAGCCATGATGCAGTCTACAATGTTCTGTTACTACAGCAGCCCAAACTCACTGAAACACCCACCCAGATAATCCAGGATATTCTCCTCACTCAAAATCTTTAACTTAATCCCATCTTACAAGTCCCATTTGGTATACAACATTCACAATTTCCAGGAATTCAGATATGAACATTTTGGGGAGACATTATTCAGTCAACCACACTGGTACAGAGTGAACAAGGGGAGATGCAGTTACAGATGAGGTCAGAGAGGTGACTGGGAATTAAGTCACATGGGCCTTGAAGGTCATTGTAAGAGTCTCAGGTTTTACCATGAGTTCAATGGAAAGCCATGCATAGAAGTGACACAAGAAAGTGTGTCTCTAAAGGACCACTCTCACCACAGGATAGACAGGAGCCCATAGAGACGCACCATACATGTAGTGGAAAGAGCAAGAAGACACCTGCCATGATGCAGGTGAGAGATGAAGGCAGCTCACATCAGGGTGGTATCAGTGAACCTGGTCAGAAGTGGTTGGATTCTGGAGATACCTGGAAGAATATAGGCAGCAGGATTTTAGGACAGATTCAGTATGCTTACAACAAAGAGTGATTTCTTTTTAATCTGAGCTACCAGAAGAGTGAAATTGCCATCAAATCAAATGGCACCTTCTGTAGAAAGGGGTATGAGGATAGAACCATACATTCTGTTTTCAATATGTTAATCTTATTAGACATCCAAGTGGACATATCCAATAGGGAGTTGAATTTAGGAATCTGGACTTTAGGAGAAAATTTTGAACTGGAAATATAAATGTGGGAACACGGGCATTGTTAGCCTATTAGGTAATTTCAACTATGAGACTGGATGAGCTCACATCTTATGTAAGATAAATAAGAGATGATCAAAGACTGACTTCTGGAGCACGTCCATGTTAAGAGGACAGGGAGAAGAAGGGCAAGTATAAATAGGGACTAAAGGAAAATGACCATGCAAATGCAGTTTCTTGGAAGACAAGAGAAAGAGTGAGTATCTTAAGAGTTATCATCTGTAACACACAAGATGAGCACTGAGAACTGGATTGACCAATCAATGTGATATGGGATAGTCTGAAATCCCTAATTAGTAACAGCCAAGACAAATTTGCTGCTGACCAACCTGGGCCAGACCAACTATTGGACAACGTTCTCTGTGTGTGATATAGGGCTTTATGTAATCTATAGTCTGGATTCCATTATTTGCAGTGTACTGAAATGAATGGCCCATTTTTCAGGTTGTATCTTACTGGATTCTCAGCAAGTTAGAATTTAGTGGACCATTCACCACCTTGAAATGGTTTCTGGTTGGTTCTACCATTCTCTTTGTTGGAGAATCATGGTTTAGGGGAATTATTAGAGAATTTTAAGCAAATACATTATATGATTATATTTTGGATTTTGAAAAAAACACTCTGAAGTTATGTTAGCCCATGCAGAGAAGGGGTAGTGTTGAAGTGTCTCAGGAGGCAGAGTAAAAGAAGCGAAGCCACCTGCAAGATAGTTGCACTTAAGTGGGTCAAAGATGAGAAGATAAGCAGTGGGTGGGTGTGGAGGGGGAGTAGAATTGAGTAGGTCAGATAGTCAATTCTAAGTGAGGACAGTGGAGGTAGTAGGTTCAAAAATGACCAACGACTCAGAGGGATAAATAGTTGATGATTGTGTCACTAGGAAACGTTTTATTTATTTATTTATTTATTTATTTAATTTTATTTTTTGAGACAGAGTCTTACTATGTCACCCTCAGTAGAGTATTGTGGCATCACAGCTCACAGCAACCTCAAACTCTTAGGCTTAAGCAATTCTCTTGCCTCTGCCTCCCAAATAGCTGGGACTACAGGCGCCCACCACAACACCCAGCGATTTTTTGGTTGCAGTTGTCATTGTTGTTTAACAGGCACAGGCCTGGCTCGAACCTGCCAGACTTTGTGTATGTGGCTGGCACCCTACTCACAGAGCTACGGGCACTGAGCCTAGGACACATTTTAAGAGATCAGATTTCTGGGCCCCATTTTCAGGGATTCTTATTCAATAGATCTGAGTAGGGCCTGGAATTCTGTATTTGTAGCCAACATTTCAAGTTAATATGACCTAGATGTCTGTGCAACACAGCCTAAGAAATCCCAACATATGAATTGTTGAATCCATGGTAGAACGTGCAATTCTCATTCTCTCAAGACCTACGTATGGAGCTCCTATAAGGTGGTCCATGCTGTGCAGATGTAAATGTAAAAGTGAAAACAAAGTGGACAAGTTATCTGTGCAACAGGCGAGTGTAGTGGACACACATGCAAATTTCTCATCACAGACTCTGAGAAGAGCTTTAAGGAAGGGTAAAAGGCCCACTGAGAATGTTCAACAGGGCAGCCAGATCCAGTTTGAGGAAATCAGAGAAAGCCTCTCAGAGGGGGGAGCATTAGAGCAGAGATCGGAAGAATGCCTCGGAGTTAACTTGGGAGTTAAGCAGGCAAAGAGATAAGATTGTGAAGAAAGTAAAAAGGAAAGAGAGCAGAGGCAGAACTTCTGGAAGCCAGGATCAAGTCAAGTAGTGAAAATGAAGACAAGAAAGAACAACAAGAGAGAGAGAGAGGATGAGAAATGAGAGACCTCAGCAGAAGAACATGTAGAAGAGGAAAAGAGTGGTCACCAGTGTCCAGTCCCAGGAGAGTCCAGGGAAGTCAGGACTGAAGAATGGCCCTATTCCCAGACACCACAGGCCTGCAGGAGAGATGCGGGGAGAGGGGAGATTCTGAGACCACCTGCTTTGAAATCCTGGCTCTACCACTTACTGTCAGTGAGATCTTTGGGAAGTTTCTTAGCCTTTCTAGCCTCAGTTGTCTCATGTTAAATCTACAGTAATGGGAGGGTTATTAGCACAGAGATTTCTATCTGGCTTATTCATTTCAATATCTTCAGGACCTATACATGCCTGATATATTGAAGATAATCTATAAAATGTTTATTGAATGAATAAGGATATTATCCCCATAGTGTTATAATCATTGAGTGAGTTGATACAGATAAATCACTTAGGACAATAGTTTCCAATTTTCACTGCATTTAGAATCATCTGAGAAGCTTTATAACATAGCGATACCCGGCTCCCTCCCCAGACACTGATTAGGATTTCTAAAAACTCCCCAAATGAATCCACTTTGCACCAAGGTCTGGAACACACTGGTTTAGAACAATGCCTGACATAGACCTAGTGTTTTCCATATAAACTAAGTTGGAGAGGCTTCTGACAAATAACAGCGTGATCATAAACTGGGTGCCCAGGATTCAAGGGTTGCCCCACTAACATAATTGCATGCTCTCCCCCATTTGGTACATTGAAATCTTTGGCCTTTATGCCAAAATGAAGTAGGTATTTATTTCTGCTCAGCACCTGTTGGAAAGAAACAAAGAAAATGTCTCTAAGAGTAAGACTTGTACCTCCAAATGGTGAACAAAGCCAAAACATATGAAAGAGTATGAAACAAACAAACAAACATAAAAGCCCAGTGAAGTCACCTTCAGCCCTGGTGGAAATCTATAGTTATGCTTCTGAAAAATGTTCCGACCACCCCTTCAGACCAGCTGAAGAAGTTAGATCACAGATAGGTTTTATTTCTAGTGCAGCTGATGTAACCCTATCCAGACTCATTTTTCTCCCTCCTAGAAATCCTGCAGCTGTGAGTTCAATGCTAAGTTGTGTGTTTTAAATATAGTTCAATAAAGAAGGCCTAACTCAGATAACAAGAGGCTCTCTGAGATTCTTTATACAACAGCTGTTAACGTTTGGGCTGAATGCTGCTTAGATATTTGATGCATTCTTTTAATTCAGAAAAACACTTAAAACACTTAGCAAAGCATCGGATTGATTTTCAGTTTGGGAAACCCATGCCAGCACAGTGACTCAGACACAGTTCAATAACATTTTGCGAGCAAATTTTCTGCTCTAGCAAGCAGGTAAAAATGGAGTTAGAGTGGCATTCTGGACAAACAAGAGCTCATTTATGATGGAATAAGGGGTTCATACAGAAGGAAATGTGGACACAATCCATTAGATGGGAGTGCCCTGAATAGGACAGAAGGATTTTGAGGTTAGTAGAAGAAGTTAAAAGTTAGGAATTAGGGTGGCAATTATAAAGGAAAGACCTGGAAATGGAGGAGATATAGTGAGAGAGATGCCTGATGAGAGAGAAAGAATAGATGAAATAAATAAACTAGTCGATGGGAACAGGTGAGAGAAGGAATGAAAGAAACAGGCAAAGAAGAGGGTCGCCAAACAAGGGAGAAATGGAGTAAGACCGGTTAACAGGGAGAAGAGTGTGAACAAGCTGATAAGGGTGAGTAGGTTAGGAGCCTGGGAGAGCCTGGTCATGTTCGGATTCAAAGGAGGAAGGAGAATCTAACCACGGTCCTTCACTGTTGGTGGCTTTTCAAATTGTCATTCCGATAGCCAAAAAGCATCAGAGTAAAGCAAAAGCCATGGGTAGATAGTGGAGATTAAAATAGTCACGGTTAATTTTGTTTCTGATAATCTTCAAATGGGAAAGATCTAATGAGAGTTCATAGCAAGAATAATGCAAATGACAAGCGAACTTGGTAGGAAGAAAAACAGTATAAAATCATTCCACAAAACTTCAGTAGAATGTCTTTAAGGACCATGATTAAACCCATTTTCAAAGAAGTCAGTGAAAATTACATCTTAATTTATAATATTAGATGAATGTATTTTTTACAGAGGAAATAATCTTGAAATATAACTTAGTAATTCTGAGACATAATGCATATAATACACCAACATAGTCAAAGCATATGCTAAGAATACTCCAAGATTGTTAAGAGATTGAATGTAGTACCGTCAAGACATCTGTATTTTCATAAAACTTGATAGATGCTTCCAATGTACATCTCCAGCTAAAAACTACTAACCTACAAGGTATTAGATTTAAATTAAGAATGAGCTTGTGGCCAATAAGCATTAAAATAATAACTAAATTTTATGACTGATAACATTTTACTATTGACACTCAATATCATCAGACAAAATGGCACCAAGATAATTTCTGATAAGTGGGAATGTATTGTGGGCATCACAAACTTTGAAAAATCCCTAGGAACTTCCCATGCCAAATGCAATTTATGAAATATTTATATTGCTTAACATTTTACCCATAAGAATTTCACCTGGGAATGAGAGGCAGCTCTTTTAATTTGACAACTCTTCTCATGCAACACATCAATAGGACTATGGATTTTTTTTTAAAACTTAATTATTTCCAGTACTTTACAAGGTGAAAGAACAAATCTTTGTAATTTTGCAAGGGTCCACTGGGAAATCACAAATATAATTTTAGATGCAGAAGATACCGTGCAAGAACCAGGCATGGTGGCACATGCCCAGGTACTCAGGAGACTGAGGCAAAAGGATCCCTGGAGCCCAGGAGTTTGAGACCAGACTTGACAAAATAGCAAGATCCTATCTCAAAAAAAAAAAAAAGAAAGAAAGAAAGAAAAAAAGAGAGAGAGAGAGAGAAAAAGGAAGGAAGGAAGGAAGGAAGAAAGAAAAAGTCCTGAAAATTTTACTTTAAACATTTTTTTTATAATTAAGGGGTCTAATTTGGGGAGGATAAAAATAAAAAGTGTTACTTAGATGCTTCATGAAGATCGGCTTATAGGTGCCTGAAGAATAATACTTGTTACTGATAGGGCCGAATAATTTCTCAGTTTTGGTCTTTAGCCTCTCAGTTCCATATTTAATTAAAGGAATAAAAACTTTAAAAATAAATGCAAAGGTAACATACATGCAAAAAAAAAGCCTCATTTCTTGCAAGTGAGGATCTTTGTTATGTTTTTCTGTTTTCTTAAATAATCTAGGGATGTAATCAAGTCAATTGAAAGCACAGATAGTCACTTTGATAAGACGCAGAATCTTTGTTCTGTAGGCAGATGACACAGAAAGATTAACCTTCCATATTGTAAACAAAAGCAATAAGCAATAAGGCCGAGAAACCAGCCCATCAAGGCTGAGCAAACTTTGCTAAGCTATTAACAACATACCATAGCTTTTCAGACTCAGGGACTATAAACCAGGCAAATAAAATTTACATTCCAAGCTTTGCCCTTCATTGTATTCTTTAATATTCTGGAACGAACTAGCGCTTTACTTCAGGACAGATCTCACAAGGCCACAGAGAACTCTTCTCATAAGATGCTATTAGCATACAATGTTTTCACTGCTGCTTCCCTGAAATAAATCCCTAAATAGGCATTTTCAAACATTCTCAGTTTCAATTTCTAATACGGTCAGTATCAGGAGCTAGAATCCACATAAAACTCTTTGGGGTCCTTGGTAAGTTCTAAGAGTGTAAAAGGGTCTGAAGAACAAAGAAAAAAGGAGGGAAAAAAAAACCTCAGAGAAGTGTTACTTTGGGAGAAAACTATTCTTTTCCTTGAAAAACAGAAGCATAGACGGAATTCTATTTTCTCTGTCAATACAGCTCCTGGTATGGCCTCAACAACTGATTAATTCTAACTTTTAACCAAAGTAAATAACTTCTATTTTACAGAGAACACTTGGGAGTGGATAACAGAGAACTGTATCACAAACCAGCATTGTAGCAGACAAGCAGAATTTATAAATGCGCGTAACACAACGGTCTACAGCCGCGGGCTTCCTAGAGACTTCCATCCCTTCTGAAATTGGCAAAAATTAACCAAGAATATAGCCTATCTGTAGCATATGAAAAGAAAAACGTGAACATAAAATTGTGTTCAGTAATCAATGTCCAGGGTTGTCTTTCTTAGACATGATTTAGGTATCCAGTGACTATCCGTTAATTAGCTCAATTTAATCAGTCTAAGGTTCCCAGTTCCCTAAAGATCTTTTCAAAATTGAAATATAATTCATATATCATAAAATTCACCATCTTAATGTGTATGACGCAGGAGGTTTTAGTATATTCCCAAGGCTATACAATCACCGCCGTTATCCAGTTTCAGAACATTTTCATCACCCCCCACCCCAAATCCAGTATCAGTTAATGTCCATCCCTCCTCCCCCCTTCCCTTGGCAAGTGCTAACATATACACAGCTAATATAAGTGCTGTGTATATGTTTTTAACCTATTTTGGTTATTTCATATAAATAAAATTGCATAATATATGACCTTGCATCTGGCTCTTCTCATTGGACGTTCTTTCGAGGTGTATTCATGTTGCCCCAAGTGCCCATACTTCGTTCCGTTATACAACCAAATAATATTCCATTGTGCGGCTGTTTTACTTCTGCTTATTCACCAATTGATGGACATCTGGGTTGTTTCCAGTTTGGGGCTCTTATGAATAATTCTGCTATAACATTTGTGTACAAGTTGTAACATAAATATATGGTGTGTTTGTTTTGTTTTGTTTTTAGACAGAATCTCCGTCACCCTGGGTAGAGTGCCAGGGTGTCATAGTTCACAGCAACCTCAAACTCTTGGGCTCAAATGAGCTTCTTGCCTAGTCTCCTGAGTAACTATAGGCGCTTGCCACAATGCCCGGCTACTTTTCTATTTCTAGTAGAGATGGGGGTCTCACTCTTGCTCAGGCTGGTCTTGAACTCCTGAGCTCAGTCTCCCTCCCACGGCCTCCCAGAGTGCTAGGATTACAGGCATAAGTCACCGCGCCTGGCCTACACATATGTTTTACATTGTCTTGGTTGGAGCAGAAATGAAATTTCTGGATCTAATGGTAACTCTACATTTAATATCTGAAGAACAACTTGTTCTTCAAACAGCACCATTTGTTTACATTCCCGTCAGCAACATCTGAGGATTCTGATTTCTCCACATTCTTAACAATAATCATCACTGTCTGCCTTTGATTTTAGTCATCTCAGTGTGTGTGGTTTCAGTTTGCATTTCTCTAATGACCGGTTTTGTCGAGTATCTCTTCTTGTGCTTATCGGTCATTTTTACATCATCTTTGGAGAAATGTCTATTCAGATCCTTTGCCCATTTTAAAATTGGGTTATTTAGCTTCTTATTGTTAAGTTCCCTAATGATCTTGAAATTATCATCAAGCTGACATGCTACAAAATGTAATTCCGATTGAAATGCTGTGTCAGAATAGTGACTCAGGTTATGCCCATATTTATATTTTTCATAATCAGTCAGCACAACTGCATAAGTTTGGGAAAAGCTTGCCCAAATAAGATTTAAAAATTATCATGACATACCTAACATTGACAAATGAAAAGAAATACTGCTGCTTCTTATTAAATCAGAATTACTAAAGTAGTCTTGTTTGTCAAATGTTTACCTTAATTATGTGTGTTCGGATTCTTAAAATACTTCTGAGCTGTGTTCTGCAAGAGTAGATTTTTAAAAATTATAGCATATGAAAGTATTATTGGTTTTCGTTTCCTATTTCCTTGGAATTTTAGGCATATTCAATGTACTTTATTTCTATAAGCCAGTTGGAACAGAGCTCTTTCAGTTAGAGCCTTTTAAATATCCCTCATTAGGACATCAGCAGGGATGTGATAATGAGAGGTAAAGTCTTTTCTGGATAAGCGACAGAGCCCACAGACCCATAGATGACTCATAGCTTCAGTTCTACCATTTTAGTCATAGGTCAAGGGTAAATACAGAAGTACAAACATTTGTCAGTGTAGATATCAGAGATTTCTCCTTCTTTGTAGACATGATATTCTGAAATAATTTGAACTCAAAGTAGAGGAATAGACAAAAAAAAGGAACAATATAGATTTCTATCTTTTCTCCAGAGAGATTAGATTTTTATGAACCATAAATCCATTTAGAGAGATCACAACTTATCAGGTCACAAACCAGATTCACAATAATTGCTGTGATCAGTCGTGAACAGTTAGTAGCCATACACAGACAGATAACAAAAACAGAAGACAAATTAGTGGAAAGAAAAATAGTTAGAAAGCAGAGAGTCAGCAAAGCTGTGTGGCCACTTCAGATTGACCCCTATAAACCCAGCCTCCGACTAGCCCCGTTTCTAGGGATGAAGTTTAACCAATTCTGTCAGAGTTGGGTATCTCAGTGGAAGCTCCAAAATGGTTAACAAATAATTTTTTAAAAAACTTCTCACACAACTATGAAGTGAATAGGTATCACAGACTTTATTGAATTATGAATTAAATGAAGTAGCTGGGAAAGATGAACTACTACTAGTTCAAATCAGAGAACCACAGTGTATGTGGAGTCAAGAAAGGGTGGAATTATTTTACAAGTAGAAGCAAATGGGCTTTTTTTTATAGATGAGGGGAGAGTCCTCCCTCTACCATTCAGAGGTTATTTGGATGTCCATAAAAAACAAGAATCATTAAAAATAGACCATAATTATTTACACTCTCATCAGTTTCTTCATTTTACAGGATTATAAACTAGTCTGGTCAGACAGCAAGCAACACATCCCCATAAAGTTAGTCCATCTTCACAGACGCCAGCTTTCCCCTGAAGGATGCTTAGTAATCATCTTTGTTAAATGCAAAGTCTTGAATTTTTCCTTACAAGATTAAGTACAAATAAAAGTTTCTGAAAGAATCTGGTAGGTTTTTCTCCTTCTACAGTTGTTAGAAGCATTTGGTCTTTGATGGCAAATAAAATCTTTGCGTTACATCAAATAATTGTGCTGTTCCATCACAGGTTTCCTCATTTGACCTTTTAGGTAACTAAATTTCCTCCTCTGGTGAGCATTTTGCAACATTAATTTCTTTCTGAGTCCAAAATTTCTACAAGCTATGCCATTATTCTAAATGGTACTTTTGAAAGAAAAAAAAAATTCTGTGTTTATTTTGTTTATTTGGTTTTACTAAATTTAATTCTAATCTCCAGTTCTCGAAATTCTCCTTCTGGATGTAAACCCGTTTTTTAAGCTATCTTTCTCTAAAAGTCGGGAAATTCTTTAGAAAGTTTTATTTTCGTGTCTCTCCTTCCTCTTCATGAAATTAATGCCTCCTTGTGACACCTTCCGGCCAATTTCAAAGTCTTCTGCTGTATATTCCGCAGTTCCGTTTCTGGCAGCCGGGAAGAATTCTCCCCGTATTGCTTTCCTCTGACTCTCTGTCCCTCAGCACCCAGACCACCTGCTCCTCCTTCCACCCTCAGCACCGTCCCTTGTGCTGGAGGTGAAGCATCAGGGCTTGCCTGGCTTCCTCATTCCTCTCGACAGCTTTCTTTCTTAAGCCAACTCCCACCACCTACTCTTTAGTCCTGCTTCTATCTGAATTTTCCCTTCTGCCTAATCTTTTTTGCCCACATCCGAATCTTTTCTGTCATTAGGCCGATTCTGTTCTGATTTGGTTCTGTTCCCTTTTATTCATTACCTCTCACTGCCTCAGGCAAATGGGTAGGAGAGTTTCTCATTCATTGGCTTTAATATTGCTTTGGATTTTACTCTGTTCAAAGGTGTAAAATCTCTGTGCCCTGCTCCATCCCTCTCACATTTCTGTTAATTTTCATTAAAACACTTCATATCATGAATGGCAATACACACGCAGCCCTTCCCCAGCACTGACATAGTCATTTTTCTAAGTATTTCTGTCTGCTATGTTTTCACTAGCTGACCCCTTTGTAAGCATCTCAGGTCAGGTGTCAGGAAGAAAGGGAAAGTAGGGGGTAGAAAGGGAGACAGAGGAGGAGGGGAGGAAGAAACAGCAAGGAGAGTGGGGAGTGGAAGTCTACTGCTGCTTTCAGTCGGCAAGCCGGACTCCTTTCTACCTTCCCACACTATAGAGGTCTTGCTCTATAAATTCTACAAAACATCTTTTTTTTAAATCTACAAAACACCTTTCTAACATAATCATAAGGACCTCAAAATATAATAATGGACTTGCCTAATAATAAGACTTAACTCTCCAAATTGCTTTTTCATCTAAGTGAGCAAGACTCTTCTTTTGAGACACCTGGCTGAGACCAGGGTGCAGGCTGGGGCTCTGGCCCAGAGCTTTTCGGACAGTTAAAAGGTCCTGAGAGCTATGGACTGAAAGGCAAATCAAGGCTTTGTTGGTGGACGTTTTTAGTGAACCCAGCACTGCCCCAGACACTGTGGAATATAATAGACGGTAATCTTGAGCAAAGTGTCAACACACAGTGAGACATAAGAGTGGTGCATGAATAGATACTGTCTACTCAGAGAAGGTGGCCGCTGCCAGCAGAGATGGACCGGAAAGGCTTCATGGAAGAGACTGACTCGAGCTGGGTCCGGCAGGGATGCAAGGATTGGGCTGGATAAAGATAGGAAGGCAGAATAGAGATGACCGTTATTATTATCAAGGAAACACTGTAAGCAAACACAGGGGAAAGAAAAGGTGCCGAGTATTCAGTGAATATTGAGGAAGATAAAAATGAAAACATTTTCAAAGGCCTTTAATGTCAAGCAGAGGAGCCTGAATGTTGCTCCTTATCCTGCTGAGATTTACTAGGAGACAGTTTCTGCTGCTCTTTGTGTCTGCAATGGTCTTGTCCCATCCCTCACTCCCCTACATCACCCTTGTTGGGATGGCTGGCTCCTGCTCACACTTGGTTGAAATGTCAACTTCCTCAGAACACGCTAATCCGTGATGTGCCCCTGCCCGCATAACTGCCTATTGCAGCATCTATGAGGTCAGACAATCAAGCTCATGAACGTCATTGTCGGACCTCATCTGATGAGTTCCTATAGGATACATGGAAACTCCGAATGTAACAATGGGTTTATTTACCTGCCCAGACCCTACAAAGTGTCCCCAAATCAGAGCCCATTTCTGCCATGACATGGATCAAGGAAAAGAGAAGGCCAAACAAAGGTTTCCGAGAAACAGCTGCTGTTTTAGCAGGCAGAAAGTAGAGAAGGAACCCTAGGAAGGAGAGGACAATGTCCCCGGGAAAAGAGACTCTCCAACAGTGAGTGGTGAACAGCCTCAGAAACTCCAACAGTGAGTGGTGAACAGCCTCAGCGCCAATGTGGAGTGAGAACAGAGAACAGACCCCTGATCTCTGAGAGGAGAGCAAATGGTCAGGGTTCAAGAGTGTGCTCTGAGAAGCCTGAAAGAGGATAAGCGGCTTGTGTTTAAGGGAGGGAGAAGGATAGATAGCTGATGACAGAAAGACCAAAGACACAGGGGCAAGAGGGAGGAGCCCAGGGTGCTGAGGCAGTCAGGAGGGAATTGTCAGTGACTTGTCGTTAAAGGACACTTTAGAACATTCCTCACAGACTTGCCAAGACCACGTAAGGCAGTAACCTAACTTCACATTTGCCATTTTCTCGCCTGTTGGAACAATGACAGGAAGCCATTGAGGAGAACTGATGGGCTCCATGTTAGCAAGACACTGAGGAATGAGCACAAACCCCACTGCAGCAGGAAGGTCGTCTGTACCCCACAGCGCCACCACCCACACCGTTTTCTTCTCCTCCAGATACCTTGACCAAAATAAATCTGTATGTCTCTCATACAACTGGGTGGGGGGAGGGGGTATTGCAAAATCTTTCCCCACAGCATCATAGAATTTCAGATGTGGAAGGGACATTAAACGTTATCTCATCATGAAGGATGGACCCAAATCCCAGGGATGACATTTTCCTTTCCCCGTCGTAGTTTCAGTTCTTTCCCTGCATAACATTTCTCCTAATGTAGTTCACTCTTTCACTAAAACATGACAAAACCATAGCCAAATAAATAGAATGTCTTGTCTTCCCATCTCCAAATCCCTAACTGGTTTAATAATTCACTCCCTCTCAGTGCCTTAAAAATGGGACTTTTATCTTTGAATTCATCTATAAAACTGTTCTCTCTCCTCCCACTGGCTAAATGGACTCCATTTATCACTCACTTTATGGGAGCTTATCTACTACAAGAGAAGTTTGATCAGATAACCTGGGCCTTAGAAAAGCTAAGAATGATTGCTAGGCATGACTTGTATTGTTTGAGGACTTCTCTTTGATCTGAAATTTTTAGGAAGGTTACAGGACGTCTTCTAGTCTTTTGCATTTTTGATGGTCCAGGACATTATTCCATTGGTCTGAGAGTCCAGAGAACATTTGCTGAACATGCTTGCTGGATTCAGTCTTTCAGAATGATTTGAGGATGAGCTTCATTCCTAGTCAGAGACTGAACATTCCTAGTTTAAGGCTGTGCTATAAAATGGCAGATTTATACATTGTTCTGACATAATGAAATGCAAAGAGATGAAGCATTTTATTTGTACGGTAACCTCTTATTTCAACAGTTCACTGGCTGCTGTGTAGACTTTCTTGGCCTTATCCGAAGGGCCTCAAGTATTGTTATGCATCTTGCTGAGAAAGCAGCCTCACCAGTTTAGAATGACCCAAGTGCCAGGCCATGAGGTCAGGAAGGAAGACAACATAAACCAGCAAAACCAGGTGGTCTGACCACCTCGGGAACTTCCACTCCCCAGAAGCGCCCCTAGTGCTCTCTGCTGCCAGGGTGTTCTTTCCATGCAGATACAGAAGTGATGTTTGATGAATGAATCCTTCTCAGGTTCATCATTCACTCAACAAACATTGCCGACCATTCCTTCAGGAAACATTGTGCTCAAGGAGGTTCGTATAAAAGGAAGTGTGCACAAAGACAAAAGGGATGGAGTTCTGCCTTTGAGGAGAAGACAGTTTTATGAGGAAACCAGACAAAAATGCAACATGACACAGTAAGTCCTATAGCAGAGGATGTGCCAGATGTCAGAGGGAGGCCCCAGGGAAGACATTTACTAAGCTAATGCCGGGGAGTTGAAGAAAACTTCAGAGATTCATTTCAAATGAAAATCATTTCATCTCTGCCATGAACCTGACCTTGAATCTGTCAGAGGAGTTTGGTTCAACTTCTCAGGTAGTGGAAATGGGGAAGATCTGGAGGTTTCTCTTCTAACAGGTACTCTGGCTATCATCTTAGAAGCTCACTCTCTTCTGGAGCATAAGAGGACTTGGTGTGGAGAATAAGAGGGGCACCCTAGATAGTATCGTGCTTACCTAACAGGGCAGGGCCGACCCCTCAGAGGCCTCTCTGGTGTATATGAGTAGAGTAAGTGGATGCAAAAAGAAAAAAACAGTTTGATAATCCACTCCTGGGTGGATGGGCATTTAGGTTGCTGTCACATCTTGGTAGTTGTAAATCGAGCTATGATACCATGGAATACTATTTAGCCATTTAAAAAGATGGAGACTTTACATCTTTTGTATTTGCCTGGATGGAGGTGAAACATATTCTTTTTAGTAAAGTATCACAAGAATGCAAAGCAAACATCTCATGTACTCAGTACTAATATGAAGCCAGTAGATGATCTAACTCATGCCCATATAGGAGAAAAACTCAATTTAATTTGAGTTGGGGAGGGAGGGGGGAGTGGCGTGCTCCCACTTAATGGGCACAGTGTAGGGGGCTGTGGCAGCCTGTCAGACATCTGCAGGACACAACTACAAGAGGGACTCCACCTAACAAATGCAAACATCCTAACCTAGTTGTTTCTACCCTCACATTAACCTGAATTTTAAAAAAAGAGAAAGAGAAAACAAAACCCTTGATGGAGAAAATGAGAAGGAAATGCTTTGCTCCGGTCTTCAGTGAGAGAAGGCAAGGCCGACCTCGTGCTAAAGTGAAGTCCCGGTACTCCAAGGGTGGCTGAAGGGGCCGCGGCATCTTCACCCCTAGAATCTTGTTAGGGATGCGGAATCTGCCCGCAACCCGCTGGGAGTGCTGTGGTTTAATGAGCTTCCCGGAAGATCTGATGTGGGGCCAACTCTGAGAAGCCCCCGCTCCAGCCCAGCACAGTGGATTCACATTAGAATCGCCAAGGACCGAGCCCATGCCCAGGAGTGCTGATTTAAATAGTCTGGCTCCCTATGTGGCCTCCCTTGAAGGCCTCCTGTTTCCCGTGAGAAGCTCTGAGATAGTAGCAGGTCTGGGTGCCGTGCAGCGGGAGACCTTCCCGCGGCCACTGAAGCCACTACCCGCTCTGGGTAGGACAGTCAGGAGCCGAGAGCCACCATCCAGGTGCCGCCCCTCGCCCCTGAGCACGGTCCCCAGGCTGCTCACTGTGCATCTCATTTCGTGGAACACGTGCAGAAAGCTTTCCTGGGAGATCAAAGCATGGAGCTCCGAATGTTCTACGCCAGCTGGTTAGCTCATCCGCAGACAGATCATTTGCAATTAGGATAGGGTCCTCACGCTGCAGAAGGTAGCAGAGAAAGACAGGCTGACAAAAAGGTTAGGGGCTCCACCCTGGCAAAGCAAAGAGGGGGCACCCAAAGGAAGCAGCACCCAGCGAACCCCTCCACGAGTCAGCCCCGGGGGAGGCCCAGCCCCTGCCGGGGGAGCCTGATTCAGGATCAGCTCCGCTGCTGGGCCGGGCTGCTGCCGCTGCTGCCGCCGCTACTTCTCCCAAGACCGGGTCTCAATAGCAACTTTCCTTCCTCGGCTGCCTAAACTTTTTTTTCCTTGTGGCTGGAAAGAAGTGTCACATTCTGCTCACTCCCAGCCCTTCTCCCCCACCCCCTTCCAGAGGAGGCGTGCGGTGTGTAGGGGGTGCTGTGAGCCACCTCCAGCCTCCCCGGGTGGCTGCTTAAGCCACTTTCAGCGCCTCTCACAGACGTTATGAAGTGCCCGGGGAAGCGCAGGGGCCCGACAGCTGCTCTCCTGCCTCTCTGCTGGCTCTTTTTGAAGATTCTGCAGCCAGGGCACAGCCACCTCTATAACAACCGCTATGCTGGGTAAGTGGAGAGGCTCTCAAGCCCTGCACGGCTCTGATTTGGCTCAGGGGGTGTCGGTTTGCTCCTGAGTTGTGCCTCACTTTTTCTGATTTGTGGTCTCTGTGAATCTGCACTTTCCTGCTCCCCATGTAAACTGCACACACGGCTCCTGGGTCTTTGCTTTTGCCCACTGAGAGACCGTGGTGGGCACAAGTCTGGCTTTCCATACTTTTATACTGCACGCATCGCAGTAGTGCACCCAGGTTTGAATGGGACTCTGTCTCAGCAGTAGCCCTGGCCAGCGTTTGCAGTATTTGCCTTGGTCGATGCTCGGTGACGCTGTTCTACCACGTGAATTATGACCTGAGCACTAACGCCTCTCCTTTAGAGTTGTACGCAGGAGCAGTGGGTTGAAATTCACCAGTGACTAATGGAAGAGCTGAGCTTCATGATTTTTATGTGTACCAGTTCACCTGCAGAGCGATTATCAGAAAGAGTTTCAGATCTGGGCAATGCAAATGACTCCACTCAAAATAAGCAGAATAAAAGTAGCCAGCTGTAAAATTACAGGTACTTTTCTGAGGGAAAAACATAGAAGGGGAAAAACAATCAGATTTTCCTGCCCTGTGGGTTAGCGAGAGTTCTATAAGCCTTCCTTACTGAGGCATGGGGCTGGGTATAAAGCAGTGTGTTACTTACTATGCAAGTTCTTATTATCCTGACACTTGCTGTGGTATAGACAGCACGCTATTTGCTCACATTTGCAGGGGGTCCTCCTTTGAATCTGGAGAGTATGGCATGCCTGCCTTTTAGAGCTGGAAGAACCTTAAATATATCCTTCAGTAGTGCCCAGAGTCTTAAAGTTGTTCTTTTTAGGAATGGTGTAAAGTAGAATTTGTAAGTAGAAAAGAGAAGTGTTTCTCTTTCTCTCCCTCAAAGTATCTTGGCGCTGCCTTTCGGGTTCCCATGAATGCAATGCTCACAGGGGACATATTCCAGTCCTGCCCTCAGTTTTAGGGGAGCAGGATGAGGTGGTAGTGAGGAGAAGCAAAGGATACAGACGGTAATACTATCCCCAATTTTTCCACCCCAGTGTTTCTGGGAGGACGGAAAAGAGTGAACATCTGAGGGCTGTTTTTTGGTCTCCTGGACATGCAAGATCAGGGCTTTATATCCTGGAATATATCCTTGGCTTTATGTCCTTTATATCCTTGTCAACCTCTTTAGAGATTTGGGGATAGGAGCCCGTGTTTCAAGGTTGATGGTGCAGCCACAAGCTGTAGAAGAGTTAATTCTACCTCTCTTGGCTGATATCAGGTCATAAGATAAACAGGTATCGCAGGCTGGTGTGACCTAGGACCTTGCTCCCCTGCTCAGCAGTCGCTCTTTCCATCATCATTCCGGTGTGGCACTCTAGTATAAGTTACCCAGCTGCTGTAGCTGAGCAGGCATGCGTCCCCAAGTGCCACCCTGCCAAGGAAATGAGGCCACTGGCAGCACCGTTTTCTGTGTGGAACTCGCAGTGACTGGGAGCCTTCTGGAGGAAGTGGCACTACCTTCTCTGTTGCTCAGCAGTGAAAGTAATAATTGCCATTTTCTCTTTGCTGCCACTTAATAAGTTAATCCCAGAATGTCTGAACAATGGAAAGAAAATAAAAGAAACAATGAGAAGAAGCTGGAGAAGCCAGGCTCACCTGTCCACCAACAGGTGCCTGGAGCTCCTTTACAGCTAGAAATATTTCTAAGTGTCCTCACCACTGAAAATGGGGCATCTTTGCCTTCATTGGACATGTCATTCTCTCATCACCAAAGATGGAGCTGCTCCTCAGCTTTGGAAGTGTTTGTCTTTATTTTTTCAGAGGCTACATTCTGCAAGTTTATGCTTCCAGTGAATAAGAATCTGATGGGAAGCCATGGAATAACAGGATTTCACATTCTATTTGACCAGCTTTGCCTGTCCAAAGTTATCATTCTGATCTACCTCATTTTTATCCCTTAATACAACTGGGGGGGGCTTGTGAATAATTATGGGGAAGACCAATTTCTTGCATTCTTATAATTTTGTAGGTCTTGGCTGAATCTAATAATATGTAATTATCACTTGTAATATGATTAGGACACTGAGTGTAAATCAAAGAACACTGGGAGCAGCCCAGCCTGCCTCCTGAGAGCAGCTAATGAGCTCGGTCCTCTTTACACATAAACTAGCCACAGTTGGATAGTGCCAGTTGTGTACCAGATGCTTAGGAAATGGCCAGTTTTAAGGGTCTCAGAAAATGAATTTATAGACAAGGAAAATCTAATGACAAAAGCTGATACCTTTTTGTCTGGGGATAACTATATTAAATTACACATCCACAAGTAAGATTTAAAACTGCATAGAAAAGGAAAGAAGCAAAGCGGGGAAAATAAGGTGGCTTTAGTATTTATGGATACTCTAATGTCAGAGGACTGCAGGGGCACAGGCCAAGTCGTCAAACATTTCAACGTCAGTCAGGGACTTAGACTCCTCTGCCAGCACATTTCACTCTATGTTCTCTGTTTCTCCCTCACCTCTTTGTTTCCCTCAAAGCAAACCTAGTTATTTATTATATTGTGATGTTGAGGACAAAACAAACAAAAAAACAAAAACAAGGATCTTTTGCATCACAGGAAATTAGGGTAGACCTTTGTTTTCTTAGTAAAGGTAAAAGAGAAATCTAAAACAGTAAAAAAATAAATTCTGGCAACAGGGTAGAGTTAAGATGGCTATGATTTTTGAAAAGTACTTACACAGAACTGTTTCCACGCCAGTCAATGTAGCACAAGTCTGAAGTTGAACTGCCTGGGTTTCAATTTCTACATTCCTACACTCAGTAACTCTGTTCCCGTAGGCAACTTCCTTAACCTCTCTAAGCCTCAGTTTCTTTATCTGGGACAATGGAGGTAGTATTAGAACCTTCCTTACTAAGTTGTTGGAAGGATTAAAGCAATAATACGGGTGCCGCTTTGCTATTGCATGGTTCTAGGCATTTAGTTAATACCTAATGGGGTGATAAAATAGCTAATACTTATCAATACTTAAAATGAATATCTATAAAAATGTTAATTTTATTAGTAACTTTGTGCAGTTGGTATCCTCATTTTACAAATAATCTAAAGGAGGTCCCAACCTTTTAGTCCCTGTTCACAGCAAGCTAACCCAAGGTCACAAGCAAGGATGCAGGTGGGATTCTCACTTAGCTCTGCAGGACTCCACAGACCCTACTTCTCTATCTGCCATTTGTTGAGGCATAGAATATAAATTGCTTTTAAGAAAAACTGAAGATTGAATCTTGTTTTTAGAACAGATATTTTCAGAACAATAATGAAAAGGAGTAGATTATGTAGGTAAAATGGGAAGTTTAATCTTGGTCACATTCTCTACGGTGATGATGAGTCACTGGTGGTGAATCATTCAAAAAGCAGGGCCCATAAGGGATAGAAGACAGATGATGAAAGAATTTTAGATTGTCACATACACAAAAAGGCACAGGAAGTGGCCATGGGCGTGTGCAGTCATTCATTCAACAAGCATATCTGAATGTGCATCGTGTGCCGGAACACTGACCAACAGAATGAATGCCCTCTGGTAGCTCACACTTTAGTAGAGAAATAGCCCACACAGAAAGTTAGTGTACAAGGTATTGGTGCTGGATGGGATGAACAGCCTCTTTGGACTGATAGGAGAGCTCAGATTCAAGAGGGATAGAGAGAAACCCCTTCTCGAGCCTGCCAAGGCTGAGCACCCAGCCCTGCCACAGCTGGGCTGTGGATATGAAGAGACTAGTCTCCCCACCATCATGGCTGCTTCTTGGGTTCTTAAGGTCTGCTTGCTGAGTTCCCAAGGACTCTGTCTTCCTCACCCAGCCCTGCATTTTTTCAAGATGCCTCTCCCATCCCAGGGAAGATTCTTTCCCTTCTCTGTTCTTTCTGTGGGAGTAGCTCTGAGGCGGCAGACTTCCCCCCCATTCCAGAGGTGAGAGCTGGGCTGGTTCCAACCCTCTAACTAGCTGGTGTGTGTTAATGAGCAGTGCCCAGGCTGTACCTATGGCCCCGCTTATGGGGACAGGACATGGACATTCAGGGAAATAGACTTAAGGGAAGTAAGGAATTTTTAAAATGTAGTTTGGTCCTCGAATCCTGTAAGCAAAGAGGCCCCAAGTCAGGACGTGGCATATTGAAAAGAACCATGAGAAACACAGTGACTCGTTAGAGAAGTTCAACCTCAGGGATGTGGTGCTTGTTTGCCACCTTCCCTCCCTGGTGATCCCCTCTCAACAGCGGGGTTTTATCCCTTCATCTCCTGATGCTGGCTTTATTTGAATTCCCTGAACTTTGAGAAATCTTGGGCCAGAGCACAGTGATCAGAGGGGTCGTGTGGATCGGACTTGTCATCTACATTGCTGCTTAAGCCTATTTTTGACAGGATGGCCTCATGTTCCCATTTGTATAGCACTGGCCCAGAATTGTCAGGGACTGTCCCAGTTTGCACCAGCTGTCCTGGTGTGGTCATTGGCAGTGTCCCCTCTCAGTCTGAAATTGTGGGTTCAGCTATTTTTTTTTTTTTTTGAGATAGAGTCTCACTATGTCACCTTGGTAGAGTGCTATGGCTTCACAGCTCACAGCAACCTCAAACTCTTGGGCTTCAGCGATTCTCTTGCCTCAGCCTCCCGAGTAGCTGGGACTACAGGTGCCCGCCACAATGCCCGACTATTTTTTTTGTTTCAGTTGCCATTGTTGTTTAGCTGGCCCAGGTGGGGTTTTCTAACCTGCCAGCCCCAGTGTATATGTCTGGGACCGTGCCCACGGTGCTATGGGCACAGAGCCGGGTTCAGCCTTTCTATTCTTCAGTATGTTTGCTTCCTTGAAGAGTTTTACTCCATGTCTTCAAGTGACCTTCTTGTTCAATTCCCAGAGAACAATTTATCTCTAGTTTCTTCTATTCTTATAAAAAGTATTTCATCTGTCCTCTTGTGGTGGCCACCAGCCATATCCAGGAATTTTTGTCTTTAAGTCTCAGTCTGGGTTAAGGTCATTTTCTCCTGACAGATTTCCCTTTCTCTAGTTCTTTTTCATATGAGGCTTTTATCTTGTTACTCCTTTGCTCAAAGCCTACACTGGCTTCCTGTTGTTAACACTATCAAATCCAGAATATTCTGCCTGGCTTTCAAGGCCCTTCAGAATTCTGATTCTGGTTTCCCTGCCTCTGTTTCACTCATCCTGAGCCCTGACCCCCCAATGTGGTCAGGTCAGAGAAGTAGAGAGTGTCAGCATCACAGCACGGTAATGAGCAAAGCAGGTGCCACTTCAGCTCCAGACGACAGGCTAAGATGTGTGCTCTGTAAACGGGGGCACGAGGAGCTGTAAAGGATATGTGGTTGGTTTTGAACCTTTCCCCTTCAAGTCAGTGTGTGGGTTATGGAATTGTTCTCCGTTAATCAGGTCCCAGGTCTCCTTCTGAGACCTCCTCATAGCTCTTGCCACCTGTTAATGGTAGAATATATTTAGCTTTCCTTACGCATCAGCTCCGAGTACAACCCCTAAGTGCTGATTGTTTATCAGCTCATTATACCCAAAGCTGTCTTCCTTGCGGTGTGTTCTGGTGTTGGGGCCCCTGCTTTCCTTGTTAAAGATGTACAGGGCTATCGCTGTCCTCTGACCTGCACTCACAGGTGGATGATGCTCTGGGGGACCAATGCTCTCCCTGCCCACTGAGCAAGGGGGAGAAGGGGCATTTCAAACACTTCTGGGCTCCCTTCTCCATGGAGCGCACTCTGATAATGGATCCTTTATGTTATGGCACCAAAGTACTTACTGGGTAATAACATTAAGCAAAATCACTTCCACCTCTTGAAAAGCAGCAAAGGATGTAAATGTTTCATAACTTCCCGGCCTCTACTGTGCTGGCTAACAAAATCATTGTATGTTTTTTCTACCTTTGTAAATGGAATTACTGAACAGAAAATGAAAGCTCTTTTGGTGGCTTGTTTTCATAATGATCAATCAGTAGATAACTGGTTTATTGGATTAGAATTTGCTTTGCTAAATAAAAGTTTCAGCCTGCCTCTAGGCATTAGCTTCGTTATAATAAAGCAGACACAGAATAGGGAGCTTTAGAATCTTTAGTGTCATTAATTTCCTCTAAGATTATTTTATTAAAGGTTGACGCAAACTTCTAAGTGGTTTTCTTCAACAAAACAAGCATCTTTGTTCCTTCTTTCAGTTTTCAGTGTACTTTGAAAATAATATTTTCTTACTATATTATATATTTTTAGTAAGGATACTACAGATATTGGGTAGGGCTGTTTCTGCTTTTGTCTGGTTTTGCTATAACAAAGAATCTCATACCTTTCAAAAGAAATTAATTTCTCTCCCGTGTAAAAATCCAGAACAGCTGTGGGTAGTAGGTAGCGCTAGAGAACCAGGCTCCTGCTGCTTGGCAGCTCTGCTGTGCATAACTTTCAACTCCCTCAGGAGTCTTCTATCACTGAGTCCAGCCACCAGGGCAATGGAAAAGAAAGGTCATTTTCCTTTTCTTTAAGGCCACCATCCAGAAGTTCAAACCTCACTTCCTACTGGTCAGAAGTCAGTAGATGGCCTTCACCGCAAGGAAGGCTGTGAAGTATGTCTTTGACGAGGGGGCCAGATCTCGGGGAACCTGCCAGAGATAACAGCAGTCTCTCTCTCTCAGTGGTCACACTGATACCCAGCAGTTACCACCAGTTGGTTCTCCTGAAAGATTAATCCCTTCTACTAGGATTTTAAAACTTAGGACTTTCAGTTAATTAAAAGTATGAATTTCTATTCTATAAATGATGATTTTTTTTAAGTCATAGAATGTCAGAACTGGAGAGGCCAAAATGCCCTAGATTAACCCAATCCCCTTGTTGAATAAATAAGGAAGCAGAAGTCCATAAGGATAAAAGGACTTGAAGAGCTAAGGATGGAGTTAAGGCTAAACCCAGGCCAGATGAGCCCACTTCACAATTGACACCACCACTTGTGGTGAATCCAGACGTCTTTTTTCCTTTCCTATTCTCTAGAGCTGTTGGGGATGAAGGAAAGTAATTTGGCAAGACTGGGAAGTGTTTAATAAGGGAGACTTTCATTTTATATCTATCAATATCTGTAGGGTGTCTGCCTGCTGCTAATCTGGAACTACAGAGATCAAAGCGCAGCCCAGGTGCACTGCGTAATGAGTAACTCAGACAGGTAAACAATTCCACCCTGGGATCCTTGTGCTTCCAGAGGAAACTCTTGGTGCCCAGTGAATGCAGGGGAAGGTCACTTAATCCAGACGGAAGGGTGGAGTGAAGGTCTAAAAAGAATACTTGAATAAGATGAGTCTTAAAGGACAAACAGGAATTTGAGCGGTTTATTAACTACGCAAGGTATTTAATCCTTTTTTTCTTTTAAAGGACTAGTACTAAAAGAACATGGCCCTGATTTCAGTCATAAAGAACAAGTAGAAATTAGGTTAAGGGTTTCAAGATACAGAGAATAAATACAGGGTAGACATAAAGTTTATGTGCAATTTAAGAACTTTATATCCACTCTATATATTGGTTCAAAGGACTACAGGTGAAAATTTGGTCAAGTCTAGAAAACCAGAACAATTAAGTATAGATAAACTACCATAGAAGAGATTTCTTCTAGTAGGAGTAAGGCTGCGTGGGGAGGGGAGGCATTGACATGCCTTGAGTCCCTCAACACACAGTTCTGATTTCTTTTTTTTTTTTTTTGAGACAGAGCCTCAAGCTGTCCCCCTGGGCAGAGTGCCGTGGCATTA
>NW_003852508.1:3810857-3821837 GCF_000181295.1 Otolemur garnettii | reverse complement strand
GGCGCCGAGCCAATGATTAGATTTTCAAAAGAAAGTTTTCTTTGTCATCAATGAGAAGGAAAGATTTGAGGGCTGAAGATTGGCAGCAAGACAACTGCGACATTATGGTGACTGTAGAAATATGAGGTAGGTCCTCACTCATGGCGGTGATAATGGAAGGAAAAGAAAGAACCAATTAGAGAACTATTCAGGAGGTAGAATTTTCACAATTAGGTAACCAGATGGGAGGAGGAAGGAGAGAACAGTGGAAAGTGATTCTCAGGACTGCCTAATTGGACTGAGCTCTTTGCAGAGAAGATAAGCACTTTTTTGGATGTGTATAGTTTGAGATGCCTATAATGCACCCAGTTGAATGGAGGGGTCTGAAGTGAGAGAGAGCTGTCTGGACAATGAAACAGAGCACAGTGACTTGTGTGTAAACAGAATGTCTTGAAACCTTGAGTGTACACTGGAGCACCCAGGGAGCGCTCATTACATGAAAAGAAAGCCAAAAACTGAACACGGTAGAGGAGAAAAGCCAGAGAAGAAAGTAGCAGAAATGCCTAGAAAGAGAGTAAGAATATAGGAAGGAAACAAAGATCCAAAAAGGGACAGGTTAGTCACATCAAGTATTGTGAAACAGTGCCCACTGGCTTGGCCATCAAGGAAATCATTTGTGATATCATCAAAGGTGCTTTTGCTGGAGTGGAGAGTGAAAACAAGAGCGCCATAGGTGGAGGACCAATTGGGATGCGAGGAAATCAGCTGCGATGGTATAGGGAAGGGCGAGAAGAAGGGAGTCAATAGCTAGAATTGAAGGAGTGTTTTGCTCTTTTGCATTTACTTTGTAAGAAAAGTATGTTTATATTTTATGCCAGGTGGGAGAAATAAGGAGAGGTAGAGACTGTAGATAAAGAGCCCCAGGGAAAGGTTTGGCGCTGGGTCTCTGCAGAGACAGAAAGCTGGCCAACTGCCCCTCTTTCCTCTATAAAGTAGGAGGTGAGATCCTGGTTCTTTGAAGGGAGAGTTCTTTGAATGGGGACCTGATGAAGGGAGGATATCGATTTAAAATGTCCCTGAGGGGAATGTCTTGCAATCTTTGGAAGGATCACCGAGCATTACTAGGGGCCACCTGATGGTAGGGAGGATGAAATGGACCCCAGTTCTGTGATTTCCCTTGACTCTTTCCTTGTTACCTCATGTTACCTAGAACCTTCTTTGTTGGACCCTCATTATTCAATATCTATTACATTGCAAAAAGGGTGTGGGCACAGCTTTAAATAATCCCTGAAGAAATCAAAAAGCAAATCAAGCAAAATTAAAGAAATTGCTCCAACCTCCGTTTATACTCTGCCTTTCTCTTCTCTATGCCTGGGGGTCAAGGTCTCTGTGAACTGTCTCGGATGGAGGCAGGAAGAGAGAGAAGCTGGGGTATTTCTTCCTGGTCTCAGTGCTGCTGTAGTTCTCACAGCTGCCAGCCTCCAAGGCCACAGCTCCTGCTGGACACTTCCCCTTCCCAGGGCCAGTTCTCTCAGCCTTGAGGAGGGTGATTTCTGTCCATCATCTGTCTCTTCAGACTCAGGGGTCACTAATCTCTGGGTACTGCAGCACCCTCATCTGTCCCTTTACCTGGCCCACATCTCTGTAAATAGTTCCTCTATTAACCACCCAGCCAGAATTATGTTTCAGCTGGGAGCCTGACTGACAGAGAAACCAAGCTGGAATTGAAAGCAATAAGAATATGTGTTTAACTCTGAGGAATTTTAGCCAAATAAATGGGTCTTCTCTCTTCCTCCTTTTGCTATGAGAGAACTAGGGCTATCATCTCCTCATCCATCTTTCCAGGCCTCTCATCCTCCCTCATTCCACAAACACTTACTAACCAAGTACCAGGAGACCAGTGATCCCAATCTACCTGGCCATCATTTCTTTTTTGCAAGTAGAGCTAAGAATCTTCAAAGTGGCTGTGCCAGGCGGTGTCTTGCAGAGAAAGCAGCAGTCTGTCTCCTGGGGGCTTATAGTTTAATCTAATAATCCAAACTGAGAAAAGTAAATAAATAAAACATGAACAAGTATTTAAAACCAAATGAAAATGCAAGTATATTAGGTTAACACACTCTCTCTTCCTGCTTTTTCTCTACCTTTGTTTTATTAACACACACTTCATGTTTTTTGTGTCTTTTCAGTCTTAGATTACCAACTGCTGAAAGATGAAAATTCTAGGGTATCACCCATTTTATCACCAGATGAAAACTTTGCATTATTTTTGCACTTACAGAATCTATAACCATTCACTCATGTGACCTCATTAGTTTGCCTATCTTTTTTTCAGAATGTCTTTATCTTATCAGACTAATTCAGGGATCACATAAATGTCCTCTAACTTCCTCTTTCTGATATTGTGTCTGTGATGAGGACACAAGATTTTTAATAAGGTATGGTTGGGGTCTTATTATATTCTCTCCATAATGTTTGCATGAGATGTCTGCCAACATGGGAATAATATATTTGGCATCAAAACTGCTAAACATATTGAAGACTGGAATATTTCAAATGACCCTGTATAGTATGATGTTTGGAGTAGTTGGAAATTTTGGCTGCAGAGAAAATATTCTATGTCCTCAGCTTATGGAGCAGAGATGAGGACACCTGAGAGAGACCAGTTCTCCCTAAGTTTTAGACTTGTGTGTAGAGGCAAAGAAAACTGACTAAGTGATAAGTAGAACATCATATAGTATCCAATAGGAAAATCACTTCAATATTTTGGAGAGAAGTATAGCCTGCCTTGTTTTTCTCTGCCCAGAATGAGGGTTTCATTCTTCTTTTTCCATAGGAGCATGGATTGATGAGGTAGTGCAGTCTCCACACAGCTGCTCTAAAAGCTATCCAATTACTTTAACATCCCACGTACTTCTATAGCCTCCCTTTCTCCCACTCCTGACACCAATTCTTTTACTAATGAGAGCAAAAAGAAAAAAATGTATCTTTATTGGTGAGATGGAGAAAAAGTAGCATCCATTCTTCCTACCACAAACTACATAGGTTCTTTGTTCCATCTTTCTTCTTTCTAAGGCAATACCTCATGCAGTCAGTCAGCATTATCTATTGAGTGCCTAACATGTGCCCAACACTGTTTTAAAGCCTAGAATTACAGGAATGCAGGTTTTAGGAACTTGGTGCTGCTTTAGGTACTGATGAATAAAACAAAGCCTCTTGTGGGGTTTACATTGCGATGGGATGACAGAAATTAATACACCATAGTGTTGAGTTCTGATAAGGGCTTCGAAGAGAGATAAAGCGTAAGGAGATAAAGTGTCAGGAGAGGAGATGTGAAGAATAAAGTGGGAGCAAGAGTCATGTGAATACCTGAGGGAGAAAATTCTAGGCATAGGAAACAGCAAGTCAGGTGGAGCCTGTGCGTGTGGTATGTTCCCAGATAGTGTATCTTAGATCAGCACCAGCAGGATCACCTGGGAACTAGTAAGAAATGCATAATTATCAGGCTACCTCCTCCTCCAAAATAAGGAGCTCTACGGGGCAGGGACCCAGAAATTGGGACATTAATAAGCCCTCAAGTAAAGTTTATGACCAGAGGGGTGGCATGGCTGGAGCAGTTACCCTTCATTCCTCCAGATGGCATTCTATTTCCTTTTGCCCAACTCTGTGAAATAGCTTGAAATTGCCAGCAGCTCTCTTCCTCCGCCTATGGAAGGAACCCTCCAGCTCCACCCCTACCCACTTTTCCCAGGCCACTCCACTCTCTACCTCCACTAGCTAGCATTCGCAGGTGCCGCCATTTGGCTGTCATTGCCTCTCCTCTCGGATCCATGGCATTCTCACTTGTATCACTCACCACACACTGCTCAGTGTTGCAGTTGTATGTGATTGTCCTGTCTTTCCTTTTAGGTGACAAGCAAGTTGAAAGTAAGATGCAGCATCTTATTCCTATATGCATTCTCATAGCATCTGGCATATTCAGTAAAGATTTGGGTGAACCAAAAAGAAAAAGGAAGGGAGAGAGGAAGGGGGAGTAAGGAAGGAAGGGGATGGAACTAACAAACCAATAATAGGAATCAAGTTGCTGACACCGGCAGGCAGCTTGGCCACACTGGATTTCATCGATGACAGGTACTGATAGATAGACATCATTTGCCTTATGGCCTCAGGTAGAACTTGGGGAGCCCAGAGCTGCCACCTGTATGTGCCTACATGTGATATTCTCTACCCACCTGTCAATTTCCTTCATTCTGTGTGTTTTGGGCATCACTTGCACTATTGCCCAAAAGTGGTCTCAGATATTTTATTTCCATAGGTGCCTAATATCAATGGGAACAGGATTCTGCTTTGGGGAGGAGATTGCTTTTCTTTTCTTTCTTTCTTTTTTTTTTTTTTGCAGCTTTTGGCCAGTCCAGGCTTGAATCCCACCACCCTGGTATATTGGGCCAGCGCCCTACTCCTTGAGCCACAGGCACCACCCCTGGGGAGGAGATTTCCAAGGTGAAGTTGTTGGTTCCTGACTAACATCACAGTGGGTACCAGCTGGTCTACATGTTTATTAACCATTGCCCCTTACCAAATGTAAAGAAGTGAACCTTCCCTTTTGTCATTTCCATTTTATCCTCTAAGGAATAGATATGAATTCATCTGAGATTATCCCAGTCATTGATTCATTTTGAGCTTAACATCCTCTCTAGCATTTGACTGATTTTTATAAACCAAAGACCTTCTGGTTTATCTCTCAGAACTTTAGTGGCCCTGTTCTTCCTTTCACTCATCTTTTTCTGTCTCTTTAGAGATGTTCTGTCAATAAGAACAAAATTTGCTTATAATTTCTATCCTCAGCTTCCCATGTAAATTCCAAATACCACAGAAGCAGAAATGGCCTTGGAGAGGATAGGCAGGCTTCCTTTAAAATAAGCCAACAATAAAAATGTGAACACACAGAATTGGTCAAATAGAGTGCTATGTGGCTCAAAGAGTTCTCACACTGAGAGCATTTCCTGAGTGGAGCTCAGCATGCCTCCCAGGCAGCAGTCCAACTTGAGGAAAGCGGGAAATATCCACACAGAAGTTGTGTGAAATCAGTTGGTCTCTGTGAGAAAGGCGTAACATCTTAGAAAGCCTGGAGTTAAGAAGTTGTAGAAGAAGTGGGATGGGGTGGGGAGTCAGGGGTGGTGGGCAACAGGGACCAGCTGAGAAATGGCAAACGGGAGGTTCCCAAGATACGAGAATTACCCTCCAAGGGTGGCACTACCACACAGTTTCTCAAGAAAAAGTATGGCATGCCAAAGGACCTGCCACCATCTTGGCTTCTTTTGTGAGTGTGAAAAAGCATTTGTTTTTCCCTTCAAATAGAACTTGTATAGAGCATTTAACTGCAGAATGAATAGCTCACCATGGATCCAGCTATTGATAGGCTGCTTCGTCCTAGTGAAGGAATCTTAATAAGAAAAAGTTAGATGAAATGGCAAAATGGAATTATTGCCAAATCAAAGACTCAACCAACTTTCCCAAAATTTTAAGTATTCTAAACCAACCAGTAGAAAGATGCAGAATCAACCTGATGACCTAGTCTCATTTCTGTAACAGCAGAATTGCAAATACTTAAAAGAATGATTTCCTAAGAATGGAAAATTGTTATGGTGACTATTTAGCAAAAGTTCTGGATGCTTGTACACACTGCACAATATATTTATAAATTATATGCATAGCTTTTGATGAACATATTGTATCTTCAAGTGTTAATTACTTAAAGATTCCTCTGTTTATTACACGATGTGGTGGGAAGCCAATTCTTCATTTCACCCAACTTGAAACTATCCACATATTCTGATTTATAATAAGAAATATATATACACTTAGGGGTCTTCATCCCTGTTTTCTGGCACACAGCTCCTAAAACCCTACCAGGGGTCCTCAAACTTTTTAAACAGGGAGCCAGTTCACCGTCCCTCAGACCGTTGGAGGGCCGGACTGCAGGCCCCAGGATGAGTCAGGACAGGCAGCTTTGGCAAAAACACCCAGCAGGCTAGATAAATGTCCTCAGCAAACTGCATGTGGCCCGTGGGCCGTAGTTTGAGGACACCTGAAAATTTTAATCAATCAAAACCCAACAGGGCAGGGTTCAGAGAGCTTCCAGGTTGCTGAACCTGTGGAAGTACAGGGAGGTTGGTGCACCCAGACAGGGCCTGGCCTGAAAATTCGATCAGACCTGAGGAGGGAGGGCTGAGGCCTGATTTTACAGCTGGTCTGTCAGAACTTCCAAATGCATGACTTGCAACTGGCATCTGAAGTGAGGGGCAGTCATAGGGAACTGAGCCATTAACCTATAGGATCTGGGGCTAACTCTGGTTGTTGTCAGAACTGAATTGCTTGTGGGAGAACTCTCCCCTACCCCATATCTGCTCACCGAAGTGTTTTGTGTAGAATGCTGAGTATAACAGGAGAAAACAGGTTTTTTTCTGACATGACACCCATTAATTTTTTAAAAAAGAAATGGCCAAATTGGGGCCCATGAGAATAGCACACCCAAAGTGCTGAGACCTGTCACTTTCTCTGCCCTTTGCCACCATTAAGAACACAGTTGTCTTGCTTATGCAATCCAAGTGGTAATTCACATCTCCTGCACTTTGTCAAACACCTATGTTGTTTAGCCATTCATTTTGCCAGGTTCCTAGCAGCTTACAAGGATGTCCATTTAGTAATTTGACTAAGCCTTACATACCTGTCTTCTTGCCATTAATAGAAGCAAGTAATTGTTTTCTTCCATAGCTCTTGCCTTTCAGAACATCACTTAACTTCCTCCTGAGCTCTCAGAATGTTCATAGTAGCACACAGCCTTTTATATCATACTTGTTTGTTTGTTCTTTAACCTGTGCTCTCTTTGGGAAAAGGAATCTCATTTTATTCTCCAAGTCCAGTTTCTACAGAGACTACCAGACACAGTAACTTTTATTATTGTTACCCCTCCATCCACTAAAGTTGAACCATAATATGTTGCCAATATTTGATGTTTTTTATTTTAAAATATCATCAAGTTCAGACAGTTCAACCTAATATAAACTTGAACTCTGAAAAATGAGGACATTATTTTCTTGCTGTAAAAATACTTAAAGCTTATATGTAGATTTTCTATTAATGTATCAAAGATCTACCAAATTTTGTGAGTGTATTGCCAGAGCAACTCAATTTTAACATGCAACTGGAACACCAGGGGAGCTTGTGAGCAATGCAGATTCAGCATCAGGAAAACTGGGTCAGGGCCTGAGACACTGCGTTTCAAGTAGGCTCCCAGGTGAAGCTGACCTCTGGTTCAGGGGCCATGCTTTAGAGCAAATTATTGGACCAAAGGATAAGAGGTCAAGAGATGTGTTAATTTCTAGATCCACTGTTAGTTATCTGTGTTACTTTAATAATTCACTTAGTATTTGTGGGCCTGGATTTCTGTCCTGTCCTCTTCCAAAAAGCCCCATGTTTATGGTCTGCTCAGATCACATGTACATATGTGGTTTTGACATAAAGGTTTGGAACATCAGCTCCATGCTCAGACTGCCTGGTTGGAATTCCGGGTCTTCTCCTTACTAGGCAATGTGACCTTGGAGGGAATTACTCTCTGTGCCTCAGTTTCCTCATCTGTAAAAATGAACAAATGTTGAATTAGTTCATATATGTAAAGTGCTCAGAGACTAACACATATAGACCCAATAAATATAAGCTATTTGCAGTAACAATATTCTCTACTGTTTCGTTTCTAAGACGATTTCCTAACAGAATTCTCTGACATGTGGGTAAAAACTTACAAGTGTATGGAAAGCTGTTAATCACCAATTTATTCTAGCAAAACCCATGATGTTGCCTGTATGCTCAACAAGGAGATAGTTTATAGAATATATTGTAGAATGTTTTGACCTTTTGTAAATGACTACAAATACTTTTTAATGCTCAAAATACCATAGGGGTGAAGGGAATTTTTTCCTGCCCCTCTGAAGTTTTGAGTCTGTTGTTGTGAACTGACAATTGACAGATTACAGAAGAAAGGCACACAAATTTATTAATGCTCATGAATGAGAAGGGACACAAAGAAAGGGGCTTCAAGGGGGGTGGGAGGAAAATTTGATCTGTAGACTGAGGAAGTCTGGAGGGCCCATGGGATCATTCACCACTCAACAGCACTCCCCCTAAAAGGGAAAAGAATATTGGCATGAGGTAACCTAGGTAACCAATGACCACTAGAAAGAGATAATAACCAATGACCAATAGAAGAGAGCAATGATTCTGGGAGGTGCAGAGAGGCCAATGAAAGAGTCAATTTCAAAGGGGCAGAGAGAGGGTGGTTATACCCCCTTTTGCATCTCCATCTCTCTCACCTCCACTCCTTCATGAGAGGGACCCACTTCCTACCCTCTTTGAAAGTGCTCTAAACTTTCTTTTTGTTCTTCCTAAGTAGAATTTTTCTTTATTATGCTGAGACTTGTGTGGGTTGCTTTTGCTTTCTCTTCATACTACCTGTGCTACTCCAGTTTTATGTTCTGTTTCCATTCATTTTTGCTTTTGATTACTGCCTCAGTTGAACTTTATAGCTCAGCCAAGTAATTGAACCAGGTCAACTGGGTTGGGAGCACTGGGACCCCCACCCTCCAACAATAAGCACAGGGGAATCACAGAAGAATGATTACCTCATTACCCAATGAGGTTTAGATGCTTTTGTACCCTTCTCATAGGAGAGGGGAGCACGGGGGCATAGGCAATTTTGAGAGGTAGTAGATGAATTTTAGGAAAATTGGATGGGCCCAAAGAACAGACAGTAGTTTGTAAATTATTCTCCTTGGAAACTGAATGAGACTAATAGCAGACAATGGTCTGTGGACAAGTTCTGAGAACGTGAGAGGTGAAAGGGCACTGTGGGCAAAGGTTGTCTTGTCCTGCAGATACGGTCTCCCAGGTACCTTCTGAGAGCTACTCTCAGAAGAGCAGATGAAAGATCTGTCTAGGCCATGGTGAGAGAGACTTTTAGCCTTTTCTCCAGTGGTTAGTTTTTCCTGGTTATTTGATGATATTCCTAGGGAGAAGATTCAAAGCAATTGCATTTCTTCTGGAAGAAGTTTCATGACTCAGACAATGGAACTTCTAGAAAGAGCCACTCTCTGCACTGGGGGCTGGGGGTTTGGACAAGAAAAGGTTAGAAAGTCCTTGGTTTTGAGGCAGCTTCTAAGGCCTTTCAATCTCCTTTAATTCTGAAGTGCTCAGCATGTTGGGGTGTCATTGTCTGAACCCCAACAATATACTACAAAATGAGGAGAAAATAGGATACAGAGAGTATCAACAATTTAGTCTTTAATATGATTTCTTACATATCATATCATAACCTATATCTAGAAAAAAAGTTCCAAAACATTAAGTGGTTATTATTATCAAGTGATACCATTACATGTGATTTTTTTTCTTTCTCCCTGTACTTTTTTCTGTATTTGTTATTTCTTTTTTTTTTATTAAATCATAACTGTACATAGCAATGCATTTATGTGGTGCAATGTGCTACTTTTATATACAATTTGAAATGCTTGCATCAAACTGGTTAACATAGCTTCACCTCACTTAATTATTGTGTTAAGATACTTAAGCTCTACTCATAATAGATTTGACATGTACTCTCGCAATATATACCATAGGTGAGTTCCCACCAATTACCCTCCCTCCACCAGCAATTTCTACTTGAAAATCCATCACTTAAACACACATATCAGCTTCTACATGAAACATGACCACTCTTTTATACCCAAGAGTAAAAGTAATTTTAAGCATGTGTAAATTCTCCCCAAAAGAAAAAAAGAAAAAAAAATTAACCCTATCACAAGAATGTCAGTTTCTATGGTGTCTTTTGCCAAAACTATTCATTACAAAAAAAGAATCAGAAGTCAGTAAATTTAATAATATAATACTCAGTGCCAAGCTAATGACTGAAAAGAAAGATAAGCATGTTCCTTTTTTATTACTGAGTGAAAATAAGATTGTTGGGTATTCCAAGGAAGCATTGAATGACCAGAGTGGCTGCCTTGCTGAGTGTCACATAGATGCCAGAGGAATCATAAAATAGATGAGCAAAGCTCAAAGCAATAGTACCAGAAACCACTAGCATCACGCTGATATGTATGTTTAAGTGATGGATTTCCAAATAGAAATTCTTTTTTTTTTTTTGAGACGAAGCCTCAAGCTGTCCCCCTGGGTAGAGTGCCATGGCATCACAGCTCACAGCAACCTCCAACTCCTGGGCTCAAGTGAGTCTCCTGCCTCAGCTTCCCAAGTAGCTGGGACCACAGGCGTCTGCCACTACACCCGGCTATTTTTTGGTTGCAGCCATCATTGTTTGGCGGGCCCGGGCTGGATTCAAACCCGCCACCTTAGGTGTATGTGGCTGGCGCCTTAGCTACTTAAGCCACAGGCACCGAGCCCCAAATAGAAATTCTACAGTGATCTCAATAGCACATTATGATTACATCTGTATTTAGGTTTTCATTTTAAAAGTTAGGGAAAAGCCTTTGAAATGGAAGGAGAATCCATTACACTTTCATATGGATTCCCCCAGCCTAAATGAGCCCCCTTTTTATTTTATGAAATTCAGGAAGAATATTTGTCAGTATTTTCTTCCATAAATTTCTATTAAAAACTGCAGTGATCGTGATTATCAGAACCTAGTCCAGGCCAAATGTCTTTTGATTTGCCAAATAAGGCTCAGGGCTTTTTTTTTTTTTTTTTTTTTGGCTCTGTGGGGCACGAATTAAGTGGAAATTTTTCATAAATTTTCTTTTCTTTTTTTTATTAAATCATAGCTGTGTACATTAATACTATCACAGGGTACAGTGTGCTGTTTCCATATACAATTTGAAATACTTTCATCCAACTGGTTAACATAGCCTTCATGTCCTTTTCTTAGTTATTGTGTTAAGACATTTATATTCTACATTTAGAAAGATTCACATGTGCCCTTGTAAGATGAACCATAGG
>NW_003852508.1:3807273-3810834 GCF_000181295.1 Otolemur garnettii | reverse complement strand
TTTTCTTAGTTATTGTGTTAAGACATTTATATTCTACATTTAGAAAGATTCACATGTGCCCTTGTAAGATGAACCATAGGTGTCATCCCACCAATCACCCTCTCTCCACCCACCCTCCCCCCTCCCCTCCCCTCCATAAATTTTCTACTGCTACTTCACCGCTTGATTAAAATCCTTCATCCTGAATTTTTTATGACATTTCAGTAATTTTGAACTTTTCACTCTTTGAGTTGCCATCATCAATGGTCTAGAGATACTTATCTCCCTAACCAGTAACTTCAATCTGAAAACGGCAAGAAAAAGATCCTCTGAACGAAAATCACTTTTCAATCACTTGCAAGTAATTTTTCTTTGTCTCCCTCTTGCGCTTATGCATTTTAGAACCTTGACTAAAGAGGCTTTTGTCTTAAAACACAGAGTCTTGGTTAAAGAATGTAGAAAAATATTAAATTTTAGCTAGCTTTGTGGTAGATTGCAGTATAGCTCAATCTATTGAGTGGACCCAATATCATTCAGAAAAAATGGTTTCCAAAGTAGTCTGGCCAAGAAAACATTATGTATCTAACATTTGCATCCTATCCTTACGTTAATTTTAGTATTTTTATACTATTAATAATATCCAGGTACATAAGTAATACTATACATTTAATATAACCTAAAAATATACGGAGATTGAAGTTTTCAATCACAGTTTTCAGTCATGAAGCTTTGAAAATGAAGGTGATGACGCTGTCAGAGTTCATTAAGTTAGCCAGCAGCAAAAAAAAAAAAAGTTAGCCAGCAGCAGCATACACTGTGACCTAGACTCATTTATTTGTTATATTTTTATTGAGCACCTATATGTCTCAAATCACTTTAGATGTCAAGGATATAAACTAGGAATAAGACAGACAAAGCCCTTACTTTTGTGAAGCCCATCATTTCATGAAGGAGGCAGGCAACCCAAAAGTAAATAATAATTATAGATTCTTACAACAGCTATCATATAAATTAACAAAATACTATGATTTTCATGTATTCATTCAACACATGTTTACTGATCATCTATTACATACCAGATGACTGTGCTAAGACCGACACACAAAATAGACTTGGTCCTTGCTTTCATTGAATTTCCACTCTAGCCCAGGTGGCAGACATTAATTACAACTGTGGTCAAAGTTATAAAGGAGAAGTTAGAACATGTTGCTAACAACTCAGAAAGAACTGATGACCAAAAACTGGAGGACAAGTCTAGTCTGGGAGAGACTTTTCTGAAGATGTTATCTGTAAGGCAGGGCCTTGAATGATGAGGAGTTTGCTGGTTGTGGCTGTTCCAGCAGATGAGGGCCATTGAGAGGGATGCAATCTCAAACTCGGAGGAAAAGGAGCAAAGGCCACACTGATTGTTTCAGGTGTGTGGTTTTAAGGGCAAGCCTGGGCCAATAGCTTACTGTCATTTGTATGTAGTACTTTAGGCTTTAAAAAAGCACGTGCTTGTGTGTTGTCTCTGCCACTCTTCATCTCCGTGTATGACAACTAAGTAATTGCTTTTCAATTCTGATAAGTACAACTTCTATGCAAGTACTTTTTAGAAAGTCAGTTTCTATACCCTGGAAGTGGGCAGCCTTCCACGGGAGGGTACACCTGAAATTGGTAAAGTGGTGCTCAGTGGGCCCCTTTGCTTTATGTACTGAGCTCTCTGAATGTTTGGCCTCAAGAGACATCACCTATAGAGTTGAAAGGGAAGGTCGAGGAGAAAGGAAAACTCAGATCTGATTACTAAGTATGTGGGGTTTACCAAAGGCCCCACACTACAGGGAGATACCAGGTCCCAGCACCAAGACAATCCACAGCTAGAGAAAAGATGTGAACGTGAGAAGCTGCGTTGGAGGGGACACACCTTCTACTCAATGCTTTGATGTCACCAAGCCACTTGGACCACATTTTAACATAGGGGGCTTCAGAAGCAGTGTGTCAGAGTGCGGGGGGGGGGAGGACAGTGAATTGTTTTTTTGCCCCCACTCATTTCATTTGCTCATTTTTATTTTCCTCTTTTCTTTTGCCTCATACATTTTTGAGAAAACCACATATTAGGGATATTAATCCGTTGTGTGTCATACACGTAGCATATGCTCTTTTTTCCTCCAACCATCCTTTAACTCCTTTTCTAAGGCAAAAGAGTGATATGAACAATTTTAATGACACAGGGTTACACAGTGTCCAGAAGCAGTAACACCCTTCGTGCTTGAGCTTGATATTGTTATGTTACAGAATTACATGCTTATGATTTTGTAATAAAAGATTGGTATAGCTTACCAGCTCATAAAAACGGGGCATAATTTTCAATTTGCATTATTTGCACATAATTCTGTAACATAATAATATCGCACTCAAGCACAAAGGGCATCACTATTCAAATCTACTCTTAATTTTTCCTCCTTCATGGTATTTAGATGAAGCTTGTTTTAACACATCAGATATCTCTCCCATTCAAAATCACACAAACATTCTGGGGTTTTCTTTTTTTCCTTCTGATTTTGTATTCATTTTCCTATATACATTTAGATTGTTAATCTGTATGGAATTATTATTTTGCACATGGTGTGAGGAAGAGTATAACTTTATTTTTTCCTAGCAGACCATTTACAGAAGAGGACAAGCCAAGAGTCAATATACACAAACAATATTTCACTCATGGGGAAATGCATATTAGAGCAATGAAGTGCCATTTTTCACATGTCAAATTGGCAACATTTTTAAAGATTGAAAATGCTCAGTGCTGGTGCTGGTGAGGGTGTGGGAAGAGCCAGAACTGCCACATAGTGCTGGAGGGGATGTAAAATGGCTGTGACCTCTTTGGGAAGTGATCAGCTGAATCTGTAAGAGTTAAGACCCTTGCACCCTTTTGATAAGAAGTCCCATCAGAAAAATACCTGCTTAAAATAAAAGAGTCAGCCTGTGTGTAAAACTGCCTGTTACAGCACTGTAGATAGTGATTTAAAGAAAAACTGAAAACAAAATCCATCCATCAGGGAACAATTGGGAAAATCGAATATCCACACTATGGGATACTGTGAAGCTATTACAAAGAACAAGCTTTGGAATATATTAAACTACAGGGATGTGATATAATTTTGATGAATTAACTGACATATAATTGTATATATACAATATATAGTCATGATATAATTTTAAATGAAAATAAAATTTCTGAGTAATGTATATTATCCTATTTTTGAAGTGTGTTAATTTTCGCCTTGCAGGGATTTGGGGGAGATGTTCTATGTTTGATTCTTTTCTTCTTTGGGAGTAGGGAGGAAATAGCGGCAGTGGTAATTCATGAAGGTGTATTAACTTCTCCCTGTAACATTAAAATGGCCTCAAGTAGCAACATGAGAGATTCAATGTTATCATGTCATTTGTGTTTCACAAGAATTGAAAAGAAGAGGAAACCAGGGTTCTGTTACGATTTATGTATCTTGGGTATGTCACTGTGTTCCTGACATCTTTCTTCCAACCCATGGAGGAACCAGAGAAGAAAATAGCAAGTGTTCCAAATGCCCCTGACATAAGGTCATC
>NW_003852508.1:3804605-3807013 GCF_000181295.1 Otolemur garnettii | reverse complement strand
TCAGCATGCAGAAAACAGAAGCTCAGCCCAGGACACAGCCTCCTCTACTTCACAGAACACATCTAGAAGGAACCAAGCAGATCTCAAAGCTGATTTCTTTTTTTTTATTTCAAAATATTAGAGAGTACAAGTGTTCTTGTTGCATGGAAGAATTTAACATAGCATAATGCTGAAGTCAGGGCTAACGCTGATTTGCTGTCAGAATTCCCTGGAGATGTAACAAATGCATATACAAACACCCTGGGCATGCCCAGATGTACTGAATCAGAGTATCCAGGAATTAGAAGCGGGAACCTATTTTTTAAATAGTTACCAGGTGGCTCTGATGCATCTCATCTGTAGACTGGTGTTTCTGAACCACTGATGAAGTCTGTCAAATAAGAAGGCAGTGGAGGCCACAGCATTCTGAAAGCCCCTGCCATAAAAAAGTACCTTTCAGTGCTAAGCTCTACAACAGCTAGCAAAAATGTGTCAAGTTCAAACATATTTACAAAATTTCAGGGTTTCTGTCATTTTTGAGAAGCCATTGACCTGTGATGCAGGGTTTCTGTTAAAGTAACACTCCAGCCTTGCCAGAAAAAGTATAACCTTGGACCTGTGTGTTTAATCTGCACCTGACTTGCCCAGTCAGTGTCCTGTTCTTGGTCACCTCATCGTCTCCTGCACAACACACACACTTCATTTCAGAAACTCTTGTCTGGACAACACTCCATTTAAAAATTTTTGCTAGAGTAAAGCTGGTATACAAATCCTAGTGGTATATTCTCTTCTTAGTAATGGATGCGTGACTTAAAAACAGTCATATTAACACCAGGCCTTCAATATCTGAAACCCTTGACAAATATTACCACTAACAGAGAAAGACCAAGTTGAACGGAATCTTTCAGAAAGACTGAGACAAAGCAAATGGCACGCATGGTATTTCTCTTTAGCCTGGAAGGCAGTAAAGCACCAGATGTCATAGTCGGAGGGGACTGTGTAAACTCTAATGGGCGTGGCCAGAGGGCTCAGCTTTAAAAAGCTCTGGTGCTTATAAAAAAACCAACGTGGCACCATTAAGTCCATATGTTAGACTTAGGATTTCTTTTTCCAGTCTGCATTTGATTTATTTAAACATTTGTAATGCTTACTCTTTGTGTTAAACAGGGACTCTAGGCAAATGAAATGCCTGCTCAGTACCTAACACAAAGTCTTTCACATAGTAGGTTGCTTAGTAAATATTTGGTGGAGGTGTTACCTGGTACCTTCTCATCCTACAGTTGGAAGATGACAGGTCAAGACAAGCTTCTTGAGTGGAATAAGCTACGTGAAGTGCAAGTTGACTTTGTTTGGCCAGAAAGTGACCAAGGTGGGGAGGAGAATGTGGAACAGAGCTGTCACTGAAAGATGTGAATGTGAGCCCTTTTGTTAAGGGTCAGGGTGCATGACGCAGAGATAGAAATTACCCAAGAGTCATCAATTTTGACCACCCTTTCCTATGTTTAAATTCTTTTTTCTGGAAATCTGTGGAATGACCTAAATTAATGTAGTGTCTCGCACACTTCTCCGGCCACTTCTCCTTCGTCTCCCTCTCCACCCCGTCCTGTCTTTCTGTCATCCCTTGGTCTCAGTGCTTGGGAGTTCTGTGTTCTCTCTCTCTGAGATGCTGACCAATTTCAGGATTTTGTCTTTATTTTCTGCTTTGGCTTCTTACTCATAATTCAGTCCCACATGTCCAGTTGGCTGCCGGACGTGTCCATGTGGATGCATGGATGCCAACTTCTCTAAACTAGTTCATGGTTTTATTCCACATACAATCATCCCTGCTGCCCTTGCCTTCTTCCCACTCAATTTAAAGACAACCACCCAGAATCAAACCTTCGTTTTCCTTCCCCCTCTAGTTGAGTGACTCACTAAGTCTTGCACAATCTCTTCCCGTGGCTTCATTTCTCTCCTGCCATCCTCATTACTTTATGCCTGCCTGGTCTCTCTGCTTCCACTTTCAGTGCCTGTAATCCACTGCGCACATCAGTACCAAATTAATCTTCCAAAAGTGCCTTTTTGTTACATCGCTCTCCTGATCCAGAATACTTCTGTGGACAATGACATCTCAAGAATCAAGGCCAAATGCATTTGTTTGACATGCAAGGCCCTCCACCATGTGGCCTTTGACAGCCCTTGACTTTCCCCATTTTAACTAACTCCCTGTTTTCACTTGAAAACGAATCTCTGCATTGGTCAGAGTGACTCCGCCATGTCACTGAAGCTGACCGGAGACTCTCACCCTACCTTCCGGCCATTAGTACCCACTCATGGTGCTGGCCTTCACCCTGTTCCCTCTGTGTCATCTCTGCTCCTCTCCAGCCTCTCATTTTAAGTTCCAACTCTCTCATTGACCAGACAAGTCTGCAGGAACGTCTCTTTCCTCT
>NW_003852508.1:3803226-3804133 GCF_000181295.1 Otolemur garnettii | reverse complement strand
CCAGCCAGTACACAACCTATGGGCCTAGCCGTAGTCAGTAAGGCAACAGGCATGGACCCAGATGATGTCCTAAGATGGTGCAAATTTTATTCTCAGAATCCTCAGAAGTGTAAGTTTTGATTTTCTCAGGCAGTATTTTCTCTAACCCCAACTGGCTTTTAAAATAGAGAAGGCCAGGTGAAGTGACTCATACCTGTAACCCTAGCTCTCGGGAGGCTGAGGCGCATGGATTGCGTGAGCTCAAGAGTTCTCGACCAGCCTGAAAAAGAGTAAGGCCCTGTCTCTATTAAAAGTAGAAAAAACTAGCCAGGCGTGATGGTTCATGTCTGTAGTCCCAGCTACTCAGGAGGCTGAGGCAAAAGGATCTCTTAAGCCCAAGAGTTTGAGGTTGAGGTTGCTGGGGGCTATCATGACAATACAGTACTCTCCCCAGGACAACAGAGTGAGACTCTGTCTTAGAAAACAATAAACAAACAGAAACAAAATCAGAGAAGTAACGTAGTCCTCAAAAACCTTTGTATGGGCTTGGCTTCTATAACACAGTGGTTACATCCAGGCTGGCAGATTCGAACCTGGCCACGCCAGCTAAACAACAATGAGAACAGAAACAAAAAATAGCCGGGCGTTGTGGCGGCTCCTGTAGTCCCACTACTTGGGAGGCTGAGGCAAGAGAATCGCTTAAGCCCAAGAGTTTGAGGTTGCTGTGAGCTGTTTCGCCACAGCACTCTATGGAGGGCGACATAGTGATACTCTATGTCACACACACACACCAAACCCCTAAAAACTTTTGTATGAATTTCTAAATAGGGACATTATTTTCTTAATTATATACCAATTGGGAGCTACTAGAACTTAAAATATTTTGCTATGGAGAATTGGGAGGTCTTTAAGGAAAAGTTAAATATTC
>NW_003852508.1:3798160-3803122 GCF_000181295.1 Otolemur garnettii | reverse complement strand
CACACACACACACACACAGACTTCTCTCTTTCCTTTAGCATTATCCATTCAGCCCCAATGGTGTTTACCTACCAGAAGCCTGCTTATACTAACAGCACGCCCACTAAGCAGAATCAAGGCGTCCATAGAGCCACATTCCCCCTGAACTTCTGAGGAGAAAATCAGCCCTTGGTGTCTTCCACCTTCGGTGATGGCACCTTATGGCCACCTCCCCTAGCTCCTTCTCAGTGGTCACATTGCCTTCTCTCCTGTGTGTGTCAAATCTCCCTCTGCATCTCATAACACTGTAGGACACTGTGACAGCAGCAGGCGAGGCCACGCCGAGGCTTCAGGGCCAACTCTCCCTCTAGATCCGTAACTGACACCTGCAATGTCCTCTCTTTTGCCCTGGAGGTAAGTGTCACTGGCTCCAGGGCTATCTTTTGTGAGGCCATTCTTCATCCTGTCACAATGATTAACTTATTATTTTGTCTATATCAGATACTAAATCATTAAGTTTTTAAATCATAAAGAGGCAAGATGTTGAAGAATATACTCCAAAGGGTAACAAGGGTTACCTCTTGGGAGTAGGCTGACGGGGAATTTTCATTTTCAGTATGATTTGTTTTTGAAGCATTTTACTCTTTTACAAAGAACATGTGATTGATACATTTATATTTGGGGCTAAAACAATAAGGATTAAAGCAGGAAAAAGATACATCCCATCCAGCTATATTAAAGGAAGCCAATAATGGCCTGGTTGGGAAGCTTCGGTCTTAATTTCCAAGTCCTTATTTGCAGGGCTCGCCCCCCCCCCGCCCCCGTCAGCTGCTCCCCTTTCTCTCATCTGTGAGATGTGAATTGAAGACACGCTCCAGGCAGTTACATCCGAACTTGGATTTGCTTGGCTTCAAAATGCCTGCTGTTTCCTCTGTTGCAGGCTATTTCTCTTAATGTCTTTCTTCAAAGACCAAAGAAAGAAGTCTCCAGAAGGAAGGAAGGGGACAAGGAGAATAATTGGAAAGGAAAGGAATATTTCCTTTTTGATCCATGCTCTGAAATCTTTTCATTTTGTTATTGCTTTTTTTTCCCTTCTCCTTGGCAAAGCTTACAGAATCCGACATGGAAACAAATGTATTCCTCCTTCTTGTCTAAATCCCTGCCATTTGTGAAAGGTTTTCTTTTGTTGTGCTGCTAATTATACTTCATTCCTTCACTTTCTCACCCTCCATTCGTGGAGCAGTTGGCTATTTTTCAGGTACTGTGAACAGCTGGCTGAGAATGGTGATGAACAAGATGGAGGCTGTGCCCTAAAAATTCTGAGAGTCACTTTTCTTCTCTATTCCCAATCAGTTGCTAAAGTCCAGTCACTGGCACAAGAAACCATTTACTGATCACTAATAATTTCTTCTATCTCACTTAACGTCCAGTTTCTTTATGAATGCCTTCAAAAGTCTAAAGAATCCCTGTGTTTGATAACCAAAATAGTCATTTTGAATTAGGAATGTTGAGATTTCATTATGTTAAAGGACAAGTTTGTAAACCCCATAATTCTATAAGCTTATTAAAGAACTATAGTAAACGTTATATTACATCTGTTTGACCATATCAAAAAAGGCATTTGTAGTTACATGTGACAGAGGACATTTTCCACTGTTTTTGTGAAACAACCAAGTGTTTTTATGTGTATGTGTAATCAGGGATTTAATGAAATCAAGTTGGCTTATCAGTAGGTGCCTTTACTGTAGTGTCTAATCACAGAGGTAAACACAGCTGGTGTGGGCATGTGGCTGGAATACTCTGGAAAATGGGGTGGGAGAGCTATTAAAAGTTGCCAATAAAATTTTCCTTTTATTCACTTCAAATACTGCAAAGCAGGGCTAGTGGTCACTGAGAATGCAGGCAGCAGCAGAGTAGATGCTTTTTTTAATTTTAATTTTTAATCTTTTTGAGACAGGGTCTCACTCTGTTGCCTGGGCTAGGATGCAGTGGCCTCACCCTAGCTCACAGCAACCTCCAACTCCTGGGCTCAAAGGATCCTCCTGCCTTAGCCTCCTGAGTGCCGGCCACGACACCCAGATGATTTTAAAAGAAAAAAAGGACATCATCTGGGTAGGTGAGTCGTAGAAAGCTGGCTCCTCAAACTCACCATGAATGGAAATCTCTTGGGGGTCTTGCTAAAAGGGCAGATTCTGCCTCACGAGGGCTGGGCCTGGGAGTCTGTTTTTCTAATAAGCCTCCTGTGATGCTGATGCAGCTGGGGTGGGTCTTAGAGACCAGCAAAACTGAAAACTAAGAATAAGAGGCATCAGCCAATTTGCCCAAGGTCACAGCTGTTGTGAAATTGAGGGGAAAAAAAGTCATAGCATGACCCATAGGGAGGTTGGACAATTAAGTTCACAAATTCACCCTAGAAGTAAGAGCTACATACCTCACGACTGAACATCACCATGGGCACCTTCGAGGAAATCCCCTCAGGAAGCTACACACCAACACCAGCACCCAGTCCACCTTTCAAAGCAATTTTGGAGCTCTTTCTAGAATGGCAATCAGAGTTGTCTTTATACAAGGTATGACAATTAAGTTTGCAAACTGATCCTAGAAAAAGTGCCACATACCTCATTGCTGCATATCACTGTGTCACCAGCTGGCCAAGGGGGGTATATGGGAGGTGATCGTAGTAATATTCCAGGATGAGTTCTCAAACTTAATTGTCAGGCTTCATATGTTAAGAAAGATATATTTTGTGCTCATTGCTGGTCCCTGGCACACAAATCCTAAAGCTCTTTTGGAACCTTAAGGTGATGAGAGTCTTTCATTTGGTAATGCCTAGAGGGTGGGGAACCTGAGATAGTTTTGCCCTAAATGATAGGGATTGGAAATCTTCCAGCTTTGTGAACATATTAAGGTGCTTGGGGGGTGACGCTCCCAGGGAGGGCACAGAAGCTCAGCAGTCCACTCATTTCCCCAAACCTTGCATCTCTTCCATCTGGCGAGTCTTGAGCTGCATTCTTAAAATAACCGACCAGGACTTTCTGAATTCCATGAGCCAGCTAGCAAATTATTGAACCTAAGAAGATGATCATGGGAACCCCCAATTTATAGCCAGTTGGTCCGAAATATAGGAGGCCTAGGATTTACAGTTGGCATCTGATGAGGCTGAGCCCTTAATTTGTGGGGGGTGTGCTAACTCTGGATGGTTAGCATCAAAATGCAATTTAATTGGAGGACACATAGTTGGTATCTGGAGAGTTGGAGAAGTGGTTGGTATGAGGGAAAAAAATTCCACAACTGGTGTCAAATATCATGGGTGAAAATGGCTCAGTTGCCAAAGAGTAGTTCCCTTTCTAGTGACTTAAAGAGGATCTAATCCAGTGGGAAGTATTTTCTGATATGTCCTTCCAGTTGTTTGGTTTAGTCTGGGTTTTAAAAATGTAGGTATTTTTAAATCCGCAAATGACATAGTGAACTCACTGAGAGTAGAAAGGGATCCCAGCAGTGCTGGATGCATATTAAGTATTCAACAACTGTGTCTCTAATTGAATATTATGACTGCTCTGTTTCTATGAAATCTATTTCCAGTAAGCCCGGTCTGTGAGCTGCAGCTTTTGCCAATACAAGGATGGAGATTGCTAAGAAAGGCTCTTAATTCTACACTTTAAAGGTTAACAGGGATTTCGGGCAGATTAGGTTACAGGATTAGGGTACTTGGTGATATCCTCAGATCTGTGGGGAATTGTCACCACCACTTCAACACACTGTTTTCTCTATTCTTGCCTCAAGACTTCCACCTGTCACATCATTCAAAACAAATTCCCTTTTTAAATCATTTTCCCTTTTATTTTTGAATATTTCTAATGCCCCAACCTCAAATGCTGCGATAATTCTGTGTATTAGGGAAAGGAGTGGGGTAATGATACATGATACATTGTGTTCAGGTATAACAAATAGATGTATTTATGGTCAAAACTCAAATTTATGGATATCTTTGAATATTTAAAATGAAAATCTTCTAAAGAACCCCACTTCTAGGCAAAAAATAAAAAATGTTAGTCTTGAGATTTAAAATAATACTCTGGGGATTACCATTATTTAAATTTGGAGCTTGTGTAAAACCAGAAGGATTAAAATACATTTCTAGCTGGCTTTTAACAGTCACCAGAGCACCTGAATTTCTGCTTAGTCCCTGTACTAAGAAAGAAAAGCAGAAAGTAAATAGCAACTGAATGCAGCTATAAATCAGAAATCCGTATATACAACAGTTAATTTGATATAAGGTAGGACACTAAAGTAGCTTTCCATTGGCCGCTATACTGTAAAATCTATCTTCTCTTAGAATTAAAGAAAAACTAAATGAAGCCATTTGGTGGCCTGGAAAGCAGTTTAGAAATGCTCATTGTGTCAAATGCTATGATGGAAATTGCAATTATAAATCTGGGTGACTTGGAAACAATGGATGAAATGTTCCCAGGCTGCCTATAAACTGCCCAGGGCATTTACTGTCTACTTCTTATTGTACAGACTGTGTGTGTTCTAGTTTCTACCAAGCTTAATTGCTAAAGCAGGGAGAGGTCTCCTCCCCCTCTTCTTTAAAAAGCAGAGCCATGAACTGGTTACATGCAATAAAGGGCTTGTTAGAGCCAACCATACGAAGTGGACAGGAGGAAATGACGCATCTCAGTGTCCCTGGAGACAAGTTGCTTTCCTGGCTTCTCTAGATTCAGGCTTTATTCCTTCTCCAAACAAACTTCAGGTACAGAAGTTCCACCCTTGGGTGGTGCCTGTAGCTCAGTGGGTAGGGTGCCAGCCGGATACACGGGGGCTGGTGGGTTCGAACCCGGCCTGGGCCTGCTGAAAAACAATGACAACTGTAACAGCAACAAAAATAGCGGGTGTCACGGCAGGTGCCTGTAGTTCCAGCTACTTGCCAGGCTGAGTCAAGAGAATCACTTAAGCCCAAGAGTTCCAGGTTGCTGTGAACTG
>NW_003852508.1:3790746-3797229 GCF_000181295.1 Otolemur garnettii | reverse complement strand
ATTTTTGTGAGAAAGCCTTTTGTGTACCCTAAATCTTTGTCCCAGTACCCACAAGTGTGGGCCCACTCTCTGACCTTCTAGAAGGAACTCTCATACCCCCATGCAGATTCCTGCTCCCAGTTTAGCTTCCCAAAACAAGTTCAGAGATTCCTCCGCAGTGGATTTCAATCTTGCTGCTTGTATACGAGACACTCTCCCACACTGTTGTGAATCCACAGGCACATGAAACATGTTCTGTGTGTGTGTGTGTGCTCTGTGGTAGCCTAGGAAGCCATGTTGATCCATGCGTTTTGATGACTCAGTCCCTGATTCTCCATTTCCACGCTAGTATAGCTGGCCGCTCCCTGAGGGTGCACACGTGCATCTACAAATCAACCCACAGCTCTCCTGTTGCCACCAGACCCTCCAAGACGTAAGGTTTTAGCCCTGTAGTTCAGCCTCATTGTTCCTCTCTGCCCAAGCAGTGCCCAGAACTGGAGCTCTGACCAAGCTGCACCCTCCCTCAGCTCAGGAATGCTGCCCTCACTGAGGCTGAGCTCTCCCGAACTGACTAAGCTGGGTGGCCCAAGCACACACATCAGTGTGGCCTGCCAAAGGGACTTGGTTGAGGGCAAGTCTTCCTCTTATGTGGATCTGGAATCCTTCTTAAAGCACATTGGCTTGGACATCAAAGTACTACATGGCTTTGTGGCTCTGTTCACACCTCTGTTTCTCCTTGGGCTAACTTCACCGTAGGGTTTTCTTTTTTTTCCTTTTTTTTTATTTATTAAATCATGACTGTGTACATTAATGCATTTAGGGGGTACAAAGTGCTGAACTGATAAACAGTGTGGAATGATTACATCAAACTGATTAACATAACCATCACCTTGCTTGAGTATTTGTTGTGGTAAGACATTTATACTCTATTCTTAAATAACTGTCCTTCCCTCAACCACTGCTTCCCAACTGATGTTTAAAACTCATCACCAGATTCCCCTTTTTCTTTACCCCAATTTCTCTGGCATGAGCTCTAAGCAATGGATGATGTAAGGCGCCCAGCTATCTTTCAGGGTGTATGTATACACTCATGTGTATACACCCCACACATACAGGTATACACAGCTACTGGGGGCAGCATTCAGAGCACAAGTGCTCCCCACGCCCCCTTTCCCAGGTGTGTCATTTTGAGCTGATGCAGATGAGAGGAGGGCTGGATTTATCTGAGTCTAATCGCCAGCCCAGACAAGGCCCCTGCAATAAGCTTGTTTCAAAACCCCTAAGGAAGCTGATATTTTCCGTAGTATTTATCAAGGATAGTCTGGGTTTTCTAACAAATTAACATTTGAATTGTTGTGTATTTGTTAAGGGTTTATTGTTTGCAAGTAACAGGAACCATTCCAACTACTTTCAACCAAGATGGTAATTTGTTGCAAGGTAATTTGTCCTAAGGATTCAGGCCCAGCTCTGGAGACTTCAAAGCAGGACCACTGATGGACCTTTCTTTGAGAACCCTCGGGCCCTCGGCTTACCTAAACTTTCTTTGCAGTCTTTTTGCGTTACAGTTCAAGTCCTGAACTCTGAGTGGAAAAACTTGGGTGTCTGCCTATGCACATACCATTTGCCTGAGCCAGGAAGGCAGTTCCAGGTAACTCAAACCAGACAGACACCTTGTCTATGGGCTGGGTCCCATAGACAAAGTGTGGAGGCAGGAATCTCTGTGGTCCCAGCTACAAAAAAGTATCTGCTATAGCAGTGTTTCTCAACCTTTTTTTATCTCACACAACACTTGAACCTGTGCTTAGACTTTTGCAGCATACTTAATTATGCTGATCAACAAAAGAGAATCTATTTCCTATGCTTTGAACCTCTTTCGAAAATAATTTAATTCATGATCTTTAAAATTTTCATGGCACATCTAAGATCCTCTCACAGCACACCAGGGTGCCATGGCACACGGGTTGAAAATCTTTGTACTACAGGGAACATTGTTACTTCCTATATTTTTATTCTTAAGACAATAATCATGATCAAATGATTATAGCTCTAACTCATTCCTGTGAGACTATTTAACATGTTTTTTTTAGAAAGGAAAGGAACCTTGACAAAGTTAATTGTTCTAAACTTGAGTTCTGTGCACCCCTAAAGGTGCATACGAAGTGTTCTATACATTCTTCAACTATTTTAGTTATCTCAGAAGGCCTCCCATTTACTTATGGTGATAAAAGGGCAGGGGATCCTGAGGGCCTTGAGTCTCTTTGCTTTTGGCTACAATGGCACTGGCTTGATTTGGTAATGCTGGTTGTGTCCTCACAAGAAGGAATATTCACAATATGAGATTTTTCTTGAAGTTACAGGAATTGAGAAATTATTTAAACTCAGTGTAGTAGCACAGATCGCAGACACCATGCACTGGTTTCTGTGGGTCCACACTTTCTCAAGCACTGTAAACGTGGTCTTTCCAAACCTGGGGCTCATGGGAAAGAATTCAGTAGAGGTCCTTAGGTGGCAAAGTAGGTTGGCAGCCACTAACCTGCAGGCTGCCGAAGTTAGAGTTCAGCCTCTCCAGCAGCCCTGACGCCGCCGATATGTGAAAACATTCAGCTCCTAACAGGAAGTCAGAGTTCTTCCTGGGAAGAACTTCACAAACGAGCCTTCTCTTGCTTGCCACCCTGGGTTGGGATCTAGCCCGTTTCACACATTCCTGAGTTGCAGTTTTGGTCTGTGTATAAAGTGGCACTTCAGTGCGTCCGTATTTTCTCTTCTTATATAGGACATCCAAATAACTAGACTGAACATCCACCATAGCTCGCTATTGTGTTGGTGAAAGAGACGACTCTCGGGTGAGAGGTGGTGTAGCAAAATAAAATCATCAGACCACGGAATGCTCTCACCAAGCCATCGCACAGGGCTGGTGCACTCTTTCATTTTTTAAAGTATTTGCACCATGTTCTCTGGCCTGCCACACAGTTTCACAGTCATGATGTGTCGGTCCCTCCAAAGTTAAGAAATAGTTGTCTAATAATGATTCAGATTTAAATAGTACCTATTTGTAAGGTATTGAACCAGATTCTTTTTTTTATTTTAATTTTTTTTATTAAGTCATTTATACATAGATCATGCATACATTTATGCCATATGGGATTCAATGTGTTGATTATTTGTACAAATTGGAGTGCTTATGTCCTACTAATTAAGATAGCCTTCACCTGATTCACCCAATTACAGTGTTAAGACATTTGTGTTCTATACCTGATAGATCCAACTTGTACTTGCAATACGCTCCATAGATGTGATTTTGTGTATACTGTTCATGACACTCTGAGAGATGAGTTATAATCTTTTTTCTTTTTAACAAATGAAGTAACTGAGGCTCAACAAGATTAAGTAACTTGATCCACAGTGCTGAGGAATACCCTAAAATTGAAACTAGAAAGTTCCAAGCAGCAAGGACTATATTTGTGAGCTTCCCACAAAATGGACCTGTAATAACTACACAAATAAGGATTAATGAATGCATGTATTTAACTTCAAACTTCATGTTCTGGGTGTCCAGCACACCCCCAGGATGAAGGGCTCAACTGCCTCAACTATAACTTGAACTTTACCTTAGAAACGCAAACAATGTAACCTAATCATGTGATTTGTACCCTCATATTAATCTGAAGTTTAAAAAAAAAAAAAGAAGGCAAAACAAAAATGTCATGCTCTTTCTACTCTACCAGCGGTTCTCAACCTGTGGGTTGTGACCTCTTTGGAGGTTGAATGATCCTTTCACGGGGTCGCTTAAGACCATCCTGAGTATCAGATAGTTACATTATGATTCATAACAGTAGCAAAATTACAGTTATGAAGTAGCAACAAAAATGATTTTATGGTTGGGGGGGTCACCACAACATGAGAAACTGTATTAATGGGTCGTAGAATTAAGATGGTTGAGAACCACTGTACTATATCATGTTTTCTCTGAGATCACATGCCAAGGATGTCCTTTACCTCAAGTGAAGAAATAATTACATGCGTCTGTACTTATTATATATTAAGTATATAATGATGTCTTTAATATTTTTGCTATGGGTATGTTCCCAGCTATTGGTCTTGACTTTATATGTTGTTGGCTTAAGAAGGTTAGTTGAAAAATATAGAAATAAATCTATGGTTTGGGGTCAGAGTTTTGTGTTTGAATGTGAGCATGTTGTTATTGGAGCTACCAAAATAAATTCTGGGGTGTATTCCTTCTCACCTAACAATATATAAAACACGACTCCCTTGAAACAAAATCATTTCACATTTTCTTTTGTCGGTATGTTTGAGTGTTGATGTTTTAGAGCAGTAAAAATAATCCCAACCAAAGTTGCTGTGAGGAAAGATGAAGACAGATGACCCATGCTATAAAAATCATCTTTAGGAGAAGATTTCTCCAACTTTATCTATACATTCATTGATTATGTTACATTGATTTAAACCTGGGATTTTAGTTCAAATGTTTCATTTGTCTCACCGAAATATCAAAATGAATTATAGCATCCATTGACTTATGCCTCCTTTTCAAATCCCCAAATTGCAAAAGACTTCCTTTGTCTGAGATAATGCCACCCAGTGATTATAGGAGAAAATGGCTGTATTGATTCAGGACAATGATTTACATTAGCTTAGCAAGTACAGTTTGGGGTCAATAATTTTTCTTTCAGAGTTTATAAACTCCTTGGTATGTATAAAACTCAAAGAATGTGTGCTACTCAACTTCTAACTATGATTATTCAGTAAGCCAGTTTAAGTAAACACATAAACATCTGGCTCCAGAGACCAGCAAAGGCAACAGAGCTTCCGGTCTGTACAAAGTAGCTTTCAATTGAAGCTATTATGTTAGAGTGTTTAAAACAGATTTTAAAAATGTTGTTTGCACAAATATATTTTAAAATGTGGTTTTGTCAACTTCTTGCTTGTTTGAGCCAAATATAATATTTAGACCAAACATTAATAAACTCCTTTCAAGTTGTGCATCCTTTTGTGATTCTGATGAATATTAAGTACCTGTTTCCCCAAAATAGAAATACTGGTAGAATTTTACATATAATTTTAGAGGATTCACTATCTCTGAAGCTCTTCTATCTCAATTAAGAATGTAGTATCACTTTAAATTTTTAGGTCACAAGCCTACTTTGACTTAAAATTGTATATGAAATTGTATTTATTTGCCTGTTTTTCTAATTAACCCCTTATTTATTTATTTTGAGACAGAGTCTCACTGTGTCACCCTCAGTAGAGGACCATGGCATCACGGCAACCTCATACTCTTGGGCTTAAGTGATTCTCTTGCCTTAGCCTCCCGAGTAGCTGGGACTACAGGTGCCCACCACAAGGCCCAGCTATTTTTTTTGGTTATAGTTGTCATTGTTGTTTGGCAGCCCCAGGCTGGGTTTGAATCTGTGAGCTCTGATGTATGTGGCTGGTGCCCTAGCTGCTGAGCTACAGGTGCTGAGCACCCCCCCCCCTTTAATTGTTATTACTTTAATACTGCCCCACGTGGCCAGAACTCATAATGATACAGCATTTAGGAAAAATTATTTCAGCAATGCAGCATTTGGCACCAGGTCATTTTTCCAGGCCTCTTCTCTTTCAATTCTGTAGCATACTGTATTGCTTACCTTATGAAGAGTGGCCTGCCATGAGCTTCTGGACTTTCCAGTGTATGGTTTCCTCTGGAACTTCGTTTGAAGTCACATTCAAGAAACAAGACAGGACTAGACTAGAATTTAGCAATAGAACTTTGGGCTACCATTCTTGCCTTTCCCAACTAATTTTGTTGTGATGTAAGCTAGTTAAAACAACCTGTGTGTAAGTGCCTTTGCCTTTCCCAGGCAGTAACAGGAATCAGGTAGCCCTATGTTCACAAAGGACTTACCAAATACACACTTGTCTCCCAGATCTACAAATCCAGTTGGAGAAAGGAGACCTACCCATGAAACAGGCACTAAAATGAGAAAATGCTCAGTTATTCATTACAGACATAGGATAGGAAGATATATTGATCTGTGTTGATTGATACAGTGAGTAGAAATTAGGAGCTAACTATAGACAGTATTGTGTAGAGCATGTTCTCAAACTTACTTGGTTGTGAAGCCCATTTTGTAACACAAAATAATATCCCAAGAGCAGACTGGAAAATCCTAAACTAGAAGAATCACAGGAACTTTTCCTGGGAAAAGAGGACCTGGATAATGTGAGTTAAGTATGGTTTAGAATCACCTACACCAGAATCACCAGGAGTGGTTTACTGAAAGGAAAACAAACCACCAGTTACTGAGTCCTACCTTTGTCCTATGAAGTCATCATTTCTGGTGTGAGGGCCCTGGATCTCTGCACAAATTTTACAGCATCCCGGTCTTCTGTATGCATAGTCAGGCATGAGAACCTGCATACAGGAAGACATAATGAAGATGGAAGGCATTCATTTCTACCTAGTCAAATAATAATGAATAAAAAAACACTTTGGGATCTAAT
>NW_003852508.1:3767473-3790621 GCF_000181295.1 Otolemur garnettii | reverse complement strand
GCTGCCAAACTACCCTGATTCAAATAATGCAAGTTCTTTTGTGTATTTGTAAGTTATACAGACAGACACATGTACCTTCTTCTGATTTTTATTGAAACACAGAAACGTTAAGAGCTTTAGATATCAGATTTCACATAAATAAAGTAAGGGAAGGAAATAACTATAAAATTAATTGAGTTTAATTTTTTTTTTCTGTTTCTACAGCATTCTGAGTAGAATTTGTGGGACAGGTTACTCTAGTGCCCAAAAAAGTGCCTGATGAAAACTTTCTATTTTTCATCAGTAAGAAAACATTTTTAAAAAGGTAATCTCAGTCCATCTGGTTATTAAATGATAGAACTGAGTGCATTTTCCCTTGAGAAGGAAAAGGGAAGGGAATTTACTTCTACTGGGTGTCTATTAAGGCTTTGGTTCTTTATGTCATATCTCATTTAGTACACAAAACAACTTAATAAGGGAAGTAGTTCATCTTTGAGTCATTTTCATAGATTAAGAAACTAAAGCTGAAAGAAGTTAAATGGCCTCAATAAGGTCTTATAACTATGAAGTGGCAAAGCCAGAATTTTAACCCTCTTTTGCCAGCCTGGTTTTCCACAGGAGGGCACATTGCCTGTAAGAGCAGCAGAAATCTCTAAACAGTGCTTCCAGCCCAGGACTCATTCCTATCTTTCTGGGAACAGATCATCTCTGTGAAGGGCAGCAGCTTCATGACAGTGGAGTTTGCTGTCCCTAGGAGCTCCCACTATCCTCATGGTCTTCCTAATGTCTCCCACACCCCCACAAGTGTGTGGAACAGCACAACCTCATGGACTTGAAGTTGACAGTGGCCAGCTGCTTACTTTTAAACAAGTTACCCAATCTCTCCAAGACGCTTTCCTCAGTTGTAAAGTGGGAGTAATGTCTACTTCACAAAATTGTGTAGGCTTAACAGCTTTACTAAAGTATAATTTACATGCAATAAAATCACTCAATTTAAGTATGCAGCTCAGCGAGCTGGGTAAACGTATTTACTTGGGTAACTACTACCACAATGTAGTTTTAGAGCATTTCTATCACTCATAAAGTATAATATCATAGGATATTTTTCCATCAATCCTTAGCCCTTTCTTCGTCCCAGCCACCATTTATCTACTTTTGGTCACAATAGTTTTGCCTTTTCCAGAATATCATATAAATGGAAACATACAGTATGTAGTCTTTGTGCCTACTCTTTTTCACTTAGCAGAAGGTTTTATAAGTCATTTGTGTTATTTGTCACTTGTTTTAGTAGTTCAATCCTTTTTATTGCTAAGTGATATTCCATTACATGGGTATACCGTATTTTACTTATCCCTTCACAAGGTGATAGACATTTGAGTTGTTTCCCATTTTTCACTGTGATAAATAATGCTGCTCTGAATAGTACACACACTTGTGCAGACGTAGGCTTTCATTTCTCTTGGGTAGATATCTAGAAGTAGAATTAATTGCTGGACTATATGATAAGTGTACATTAAACATTGTAAGACTTTGTCAAACTCAAACTGTTCAAAGTAGTGCTACCGTTTTGCATTCTTGTAATGCCCCTGACCCTCTCCAACCCTTAGTATTGTTCATCTTTTATAAATATCTGCTATTCTACTGAGTGTATAGTGATCACTGACTAGCGATCAATGACTTTGAGCTTCCTTGTACATGCTTGTTATGTGCATTCATGTATCTTTTGTGGAGTATCTGCTCAAATTATGTATGTTTTATGAAGTGTTTATTCAAATTGTATGTCTTCTTTTGTGACTTGTTTTATAGCCCAAAATATGGTTACCCTGGTGAATATCCCAAGAGCACTTTAAAAGAATTAGTCTTCTTGCCTCTGTTGTGGGGATAGTCCAATTTCCCCTTGATGATCAATATGGTGGGAACATGGTAAGACCAGTGAGCTCCATGAACATGGGCCCATTGCCATAATTCTTTTATTGTGAAGTTGAGCTCCTGCATCATAAATAATGCTCTATATGAGACACCATCACAGTGGCTAAGGCATTATAAATAAGGCCCTGGATGGTAGTTTGGGCAGAAGCATCGTTTGCAGAGAAGAGAATTCCATATCCAAAGTAAGTGTCTATTCCAGTAAGAATAAGATGCTGTGCCTTCCATGATGGAAATGGTCCAATATAGTCAACCTGACACCAGAGAGCTAGATGATCACCCAGGGCATGGTGCCATGTTAGGGCTCAGTGTTGATCTCTGTTGCTGTCAGACTGGGCACCCAGCAGTGCTGCAGTCCAGTGTCCTACTGGGTGGAAGTCCATGTTGCTGAGCTCATGCATAACTGCCATGCCTACCACCATGGCCACCCTGCTCCTGAGCCCATTGGGCAATGGCAGGAGTGGCTGGGAAGAAAGCTGATTAGTATCCACAGAATGAGACATCCTATACACTTGATTACCAGAATCCTCCTCTAATGAGATCACCCTTTGATGAGCATTTACATGCAGTGCAAATATCTTTACACTTTTTGCCCATTCAGAGATGTCTATTCACAAATCTCTTTTTCTCCTGATGTTTTTTTCACCAATTTTCCAATCACATTCCTTCCAAGTTCCTGACCATCCAGCCAAACCACTGGCTCATGAATAAGATATAATCACACATTCAGTCACTTCTCTCCAAGCAAAAAGGTCAACTAGATGCAGTTCTCATCCTTCTACCCAATGGGAGGACTTCCCCCCACCACTGTCCTCTGGGGATGACCCAGACAGCGGTGTGCTGCAGTATCAACTTTCACGTGGTGCCTGCATATCTTAAATAACCATCTGTAAAGCAGGCCTGGTAGCTTGGTGGCCCATGGTCAGTGATGTGCCTCTACAAAGGCCCAGTAGCAAGCCAAAAGCTATGTCTCAAAGGAGAGTAGTTATCTGCAGGTAATGACAGGGCCTCACTGTAAAACCCTGAAGGCCTGTGCTGTGACTCACCCACAGGGATCCGCGCAAGGCTCCAAACAGCGTCTCTGTCACTGACACAAGCACCTTTGGATCATGGGGCAGAGCAGCTGACCAGCAGCCTGGACCTCTGGCAGAACCTTCTCTTATTCTGGGACCCACTCAAAACTAAGAACTTTGGGGATCACTTGGTAAATGAGCTGGAGTAATACACCCAAATGAAGAGTATGTTGCTACCAAAGTCCAAAGAAGCCCACACCAGCTCACCTCAGCAGGGACATCTCGATATGGCATACACCACTAGACTCCTAGAAATCGCACGGAGGTAGGAGGCCCTGGAATGCTAGTGCAATTTATTTTCTACCCTCTGACATACAGATGTCTTGCCGTGTAGAGCAAGCTGCTTCTTGCTTCTGCTGTACTCCATTTGTGCTGCTTTAGCACACTATCACAGACTGATGGCTTATCACAATTCTAGAAGCTGGAAAGGTTTAGGTAAAAGGGCCAGTAGATTGAGGGGCTGGTGAGGGCAGTCTTCTCACTCTGCTCTCACATGGCAGAAGAAGAGAGGCAGCTCCAGAGCCTCTTTCAGAAGGACACAGATCCCATTCCTGAGAGCTCTGCCCCCATGACTTAATCCCCTCCCACAGGCCCCTAACACTGGGGGTTAAGATTTCAACATATAAAATTGAGGGGGACATGGGTATTTAGTTTACGTCACTATCAATTCAACCACAAAGTTTTGATGCTTGCAATGTGCCAGGCCTCCTCTCCCACCTTCTACTAATTCCAAAAGTTAGAGCTCCTAACTGTAACCTGCTCAAGCTTATGTGTTTTACATTCTATTCTGTTCTTTCTGGTAGTTTTTACTCTTAGGGGATTGAAAGCAGCCCTCCCTAAGTTCATTGGCTTTTTCAAACAAATTTACATGGGGAGAACCCCAGTAATAGTTTTGAGTCTTGTTCAGAAATTATATGTTCGAGCAGCTGTCAGCACATAGTTCACACTTTAATTATCATTTGTTCCCCAAGATAATGCTACAGAATAAAGGAACAGTAATCTGAGGTCACACAGTTTGCTAATGCTGAGTGGAAAATGGAAAGAATTTCATCTCACAGCTATTTTGCTATTTGAGGCCGGTCTTTTCACATTAGCCAGTATTTTGGTATCATGTAGCCATCACCCTTAGTAACTAGACATGGACAATAACTAGAGATAGTGGTGTTCTGAGACGTTGTTGGAATTTTTATTCTGATTTCTCTTCTGCTTGCATGAATAAGTTACCCACCTCTGTCCTTTGTGCCCTAGGCCTATGGGTCTATGCTAATTGGTATGACTTAGTGACTATATAGCCACTTTTACCACCGTGCATATTATTGGCTTATAATATCTCTGACATTATAGTATGAACTACCTTGAGTATTAATTTGCGCTGAATATCTGTGCCCCAGTTTGAAGCAAAGAGGTCAGCACTTTTATGGAGACCTGTGATTTAATGGTGAAGAGATAACACTAACTTCCCATTAATAGGGCCGAGTTTCCTGTTGCCACTTAATAAACTCATCAGTTAAGGGTCAGCACTTCTCTGTTACACCAGCTTCAATGAAAAATAGCTTATGATGCCCATTTTTTAAATAATATAGCTAATAAAGATATGATTTATACATAATAGATTATAGCAAGAAAGATAAACTTCACTGTTAAAAATCTTAATTGGGGGAAAAATGCTTACTAATGGTCATTAAAACATTTTATAGAGAAGCTTCAATAAAAATAGTATAATGGTGAAATGGGTTATGTTAGACTCATGAAAGCAAATTTTATGTTCAAACAGCTGCCAGCACACAGTTCACACTTTAACAAGTGAAATATGCCTTCATCGTGTTCAAGTTTAACCACTCTTCTTGTTCTTTAAATTCATTTTTCATTCCCTCACTGGGAACTGCTAGGACAGAAAGATATTGTAATTAAACAACTCCAGCATAGTTCATAAGGGATTATTCTCTGTCAACCAAAAAGTCACCTGGTACTATTTGTTTGGAATTTAGTTTTGATTTCTTGATTGACGTTTATCTCATACAGATAACCCTTGCAGGTACTATCCTCCTTCTAAAATGGGCTGGTATTAATACTTTGTTATTTTCACTAAAATCTAACTCCCTGAAATCCATTCTGCATTTCAATGTTCTGTATAGAGGTATTTAAAGAGAATAAGTGTGTGAAGAATGTTGGTAAGATGTTTAATAGAGATGTTTAGATCTGAATTTAAATATTATAAAGCATAATATTCACAGACATATATGAAGAATGCTAAAGGTGTTTTTGGTTGTTTATTTTTAATATAAGTAGAGAATGTATTTGGGCCAAAGTGAGGGCTGCAGCCTGGGCAAAGGTTTGTTTGTTGCTCAGGACAGTTTGATGGGAGCTGGGAGTGCTCTGTCCCAGTGGTCATTCAGGGTTCAGGCTCTTTTCATTTTCTGCCACTTTCTCAGGCCTCAGAGTCTTGCAGAAGATAATGGGGAAAGAGAAGATAAGATTCCAAGGGCAATTTCAGGGACCAGGCCTGACAGAGGCAGACATCACTTCTACCCACGCACCATTGACCAGACCGGTCACCCAGAGCCACCTAGATTAAGAGAGTTGAAAAATATATTCTTTACTGTGCCAGGATAAGACAGGAAGGCAGAGATATTGACAGGCACCACTAATCATGCTCACAGGCTATGTACTTGCATAAGTCCGTAGCACTGACTCTGAACAGACACACAAGGTGTTCTTTCTAGGAAATTAAGAGACAGATACTGGTTCTTGTGTGAATTTCCTCTTATTTTCTTTGTTTTTGAGAGCTTCCCTTTTGTTTTTCTAAGTGAAGGGGGAGAAAAGTGATAAATGCTTGCAGTTACCAGAATCTAATTTTCAAATTAATGTACAGTGTTTTATCCTTCAGGGGATACCATTTAGTTAGACATTAGTCACTCATTATGTTTGTAGGAAAACTGATTTGTATGCTAAACCTATCACAGATAAATTCTCACCATGCCAACTGTGTAGGAAAGTTAAATTTGCTGTCTCGAGTTTATATTCATAGGCATTTCATTGTCTCTTAAAATATCTCCCATATTTGAATATGCAATATGATATATTCCCTGCAATCCATCCAAAAGTTAAATATGTATTGAGGTTGAAATTTAAAAAAAACTGCTGACTCACTATTTCTGACTGGTATCCTTTAACTTGATAAGAATTCCCTTCTAATCTTCCTTCTCTAATATCCTTTTCTCATATTTCCCCTTCTAATATGCCCTCTGACAGCTCCTCACACTGATATAGCCATTTCTATTGCTTTTGTGAGTCTAATAGGGCGCCTAGCTTCAGAACTTCTGACTCCTGAACACTAATGTTTCACGCAGTATTTGTGGTTCAAATAATACACCTTTGCACAAGCACTGATGTGCTCATTTCAGGGTGTGACTGAAAATACCACACATCTCAGGTCAATTGTTGGAACCACATTTCTTGACATATTAAGGTTATTTGATGTGATGATAATTATTCATATATATTTTTAAGCATTACAATTTTTGGTTATAGTTAATGATCACCTTGTTCCAAATTATTTTTTCCATTGACAACTTTAAATATGTATGTGAACCTCTGATATATTAGCAATTGATAAGAACATGAGAATATTCTATCCAGAAAGGACCAGTGAGCCACCCAATTACATGTGATGGAATTTGATTAACATTCCAAATACAAAGATGTACAGTTCCTCTGCTAAGGAAGCTTAAGCAAAATTCTGAATGGGGCTGTGTGCTGCTGTGGATATGTCTATACCTAGAAAACTAGGCATGAGAGTAACTTCAAAAGTAAGAAGTTAGGAGAGTCCATTGAATCTTTGGAGGATTTTAGTAGATCAGATTATGAAATACTCCACAGAGGAGGTGACATTAAGAGCAAGATCTTTAAAATAATAAGGATTACAACAATGGATGGTGAACTATATTCAAATCTAAGAAACCTATACTAGTCTGTGGGAGCCTCCTTCATCACCGAATCTTCTTTATCTCTCTATCTTTTCTAAAAGTAAGATAAATAAAGTGTTCTTCCCAATGTCCAGCACAGTGCCAGGATCACAAGAGTTTCTTCCAGGGTTGGTGGGTAGATTGGTGAGTGGATGGGAATATAATTAAAGGAACGTTAGAGTCATTTATTCTTTTATTTATTCATTCATGCAAACAAACACAAACCAAAACTAGGGGAGAAGTGTATAGAGCCAAGGAAGATGGGACAAGAAAGAATTTCGAAATTACAATGTACTCTGAAGTTGTTGTTACTACAGTATTTTCTTTGACACAGACCTCAGAGTTAAGAATATAGGCTGAAATATAATCCCATACATGCATATGAAGTCCACAGGGGCTATGTTCTCTAGGCTTTAAATCTTGGATAAATGAGGCTGTGGGTTGATTGCTGCACTAGTATGGAGTATTTCCTTGTATTTGTCCTCCCACATTTCTCTCTCAGGAAATCAAGAGATACTCCCTTTACTTGAGGAACCCACATTGATCCCCTTGATCTGTAAAACAATTCTGGAGTCAACCCTCCCAAACATTCATTATGTTCTAGACTTGAATCATCGGGTCAACCTGCATGTCCTCTGTCCCCTTGGCAATTTTGGTTCCCCCTCCTAGTCTCTCTTTAAATCTGCTCTGTCTTTCATAAAGTACAACAACCAGAACTACACATAGCATGCCAGATGATGGCTTTTAATAAAAGTAACAGCTGTTACCTATTCCATTTCAGGAATTCCAGCGTCTTATATGGGACCGATGTTCTATCTTGGAAACTTGCATTTGAATCATGCTTTACGGTTTGCTCTGTCACTAAGCTGTATTTCCTCATTTGACTTTTTACAGTGATCTTCTGGAATGGAGACAGCTGTTATCATTACCTTTGCTTTACAGAGAAGAAAACTGAGGCTTAGGGAAGTGAAATGACTTCTCCAACATCACAGTAATATGTAATGAAAGACCCAGATCCTGAATCCCAAATCCCAGGACCCACTATGCTACTGCTAATGACAGGCAACCATACAGAGCAGCCTATTAAATGTAGGCTCACTACATAACTGGCAGGGCACTAAGCCTGTTCCATGTTTCCATTTTGGCTTCTTGCAACTAATAGCCCCACTGCTATAGCAGGGGCTTGGAGCAGCTGAGTGGTCTGCCAAAAGTCATGGGGCTGGTAAGCCACTAAAATAGCATCCTAGGCCACGTCTGCCAGACCCCAATGCACTTGCTTTTTAAGGCCCCTCCCTCATCCTTCCAGGCCTCTGACTCCAGGTTCACTGCTTTGCTCTTGATACATCAGGCTATGACTTCATAAAACCCAGAGAATAGCCCTGGATCATATCTTAACATAACATGGGGCTTATCACCCTATAGGTAGGTATCTAAGGGGAGCCCAGCTGTCCCAGGTGGCTCAGGACTGAGGAGCTTGACAATACCTGCTTCTTTTCAATGAGGAGAAAAATCTATAAGAGATTACTGTTATTTATCCCAATTAATTTGCTGTTTTGCTTTGGAAGTGCTAACTTATCACTGAAGTTAAGATGTGGCTTCTAAGGAGCAGAAAAGGAAAAGCTTGAGCCCTGACAGCTGCAGCTAACTTCAGTTAGATGAGGAGATTCTTTTGGCCTCAGACTTAAAGTAAATATTATGTGTATCCATTACATAGCGGAAATTAGTTTAGCTGAATTTGGTTCTTCAGAATTCTATCTCTGAACTCTCCCACACTGAACATGTAAAATCAGTTCTATGTATTTTCCCATCCCCTAACCTCTTAAGTTTTATGATTTCTTTTATCTTTTTGAGAAGCGACTCCCGACTTCTCCCCTCATGTGTTTACCTTGTGTCCATAAATCGACTCCTTAGCCGATGTTGGCCTTAGCCCTAAGAACAACCTCAGCTCGTAAACTGTTCTTTCCTACAGTGGGAAATTGCAAAATCCCAGCTTGGAGCACAACCATTAGACATGTAAACACAAAATGAATCATGTTGTGTTTTGTTTTATTACAGTTGTACATGAGGAATCGACGTACAAAGCAAAGGCTCTGACAGTCTTCTCTTGACATCTAGAACGGGTTTGAGGCCGGCTGGGGAAGAATTCCTAAGCCCAGAAGCTCATAATTTCTGCTGTCCCCACTAGCTCCTCTCCAGGTAGACGTGGGTAGTTATTTCTTCCTTCTTGGCTGCATGTATATAGATGTACATGTAAATAAAAGGGCCTTTTTGAAACGTTAGTTTATGCTGGACCAGGTTTTATGTGAAAGTTGAGTAATCTACTGACAGATGGATGATAGCAGCTGAGCCAAGGGGAAAACGTAATGAAAAAATAAAGATCCTAGTGGCTTTACCTTCTGGCATGGTGATGTCACTCAGATTGTCAAGCTGAGCCTAATGTGGGCTCAGGGACTGCCTGATGGTCAGAGGTCAGAGATGAGAAAGGGGTTATATAATGTGCTAGCATCAAAGAGATGTGTATCAACAGAACATGAGAAAATTTTTCCTAATTGATAATGACCAAGGGAAAAGCATTCTAGAGATTTATTTATTTAATAAGTTTTTTTGAGCCCCTACTATTTGCTAGGCATTATTTTAGGCACACAGGCCTATTAGTGGCTGTAAGTGCTATGACGAAACTCAACAAGGAGATGGAAATGAAAGGTAGGATGGAGTGCTGTTTTAGCTGGTGTGGTTGCGGAAGCCCAGTCCTGTCCATGGTGACTGATTAGAGCTATGAATGAAGTGGGAGAGCAAACCGGGCCAGTGTGTGGGAGAAGAACACTCCCGACAGAAAGAACGGCTCAATAAAAACCAGCACCTTTGGTCACTTCCTTAATATGGTAACTCAAGGAGATGGTGGTATTTAACACAAACCAAGACATAGAACTAGGAGGGGATCATGAGATGGCACCTGGTGATGTTTTACAAGCACCATGAGCTGTTATAATACCCCAGGAATTAACAATTCTCATCTTTAAATGTGTGTCACAAATTTAAAAATGTTAGCCACTGTGCTATCAACATCAGGAAAATGGCTGAGAAAATAATTCTCTTACAGTACTAGAAGGTGTTTGATACTTATGTAGATACCCAGCTAAAAGAGACCCTGCTTCTTTGGTGTCAACACAGCATGAGAGTGTTAAAGAAAGAAACAATTCAATGATACTTATTATAGGACAGTATGGGAGACTTTATTCACTATTCAATCACTATACCAATCAATTCACTATACCAATCCCAGCCACTGGGATAGGTATCGGGACCACTCCAATGGGGTCTCTCAGTGGAACAGAGAAATTAATTTCAAGTCCAGATGCAGCACAGGGAAGTGGAATTTATAGCCAAGGAGCAGGATGGGGAGCAGGGCAGTGAGTAAGAAATTACTAAGAGGAAACCTCAGGGATCAGAGGTATTCTGACTAAACTGACCTAATAGGATCCTTGCTGAAGATAGGCCAGGGTGGTCAAATATCATTTGGGGGATGGTGGAGGAGGAGAAATCTGATCTGATATGGAGGGTGATCAGTTATGGAGGATGAGAGGGGGTGGTTATTGCTCATCCAACTCAGCAGGACTCATTGCTAAATCTGAATTTTATGAGTCAATTGTCAGATGAACCTCGGAGAAGGCTTAGGAGCCTAAGTGAAGTTTGGCCAAGCAGAGAATCTTTGTCAAAAGAGGATGGGAAAGTTGTTGCTTCTCTAGGGTTAAAGCTGGTCAGGACTTGACGCCAGCCCAGATCTCCAGGTGTCAGGCTGGACTGGAGCTGGGGAGGGGCTGCGGTGCTTTTGCAATGTTTCGCTGACATTCCTCAGCCCGTGGTAAAATCATCCCACGGGTGAAGCTGCTGGAGATTGATCACCTCTGATGGGGACATGGCCAGGGAGGTGAGAACTTTAGGGAGTAAAGTTCCGCCAGCTTGAAGCTTTGTGAAGCCGAAGGAATAGGAAACTTACATTTGCATTTTTAGTATGAGAACAGGAACAGGATAGAAAATGCCTGGGAAATATTGAGTGAGCTTCACAAAACACACAGCACAGCCATCAGCCGTGGACGTTGATGTATGAGACAATCTTTTCAAGCCAAGAGAAATGTCATCTGGTGAGGAAAATAAGTCTTGCCTATGAAAACTTAATTTTTAGGAATAAAATGAAGCTAACTGGCAGATAAAATGGTAATTGGGGCAATAAATGCAAAAAATCATAGAAGCTTTGTGAACTACAGTCTTAAAGGATCTATAGAGGAAGTAAGATACAAGTTTATTATCAAAAATGGGTAGGATTTGAACAGGCATGAAGGAGAGGGTTTCTCTTGAGGTGAATAAACATAAAGCAATGAGGCTGTGGTGTGTGAGTAATGTTCGTAACCCCTGCTGATTCAGCCTGGCTGAACTAAAACATAAATGTGAAGAGAGAAATGGAGGAGAGATTGTAGAGGGTCTTGCGTGTCAGACTAGGAATTTGAATTGCATCCTGTGGACAAAGGGGACCCTTTACTGGCTTTGAAAAAAGCCATGATGTATAAAAATTACTGTCACAAGAGAGTGAATCTCAAGGAGCAGGGCCTGAGGATAGGAAGAGTAGTTACACAAAATTGCAATAGTCAATTGTTCCAGTGGCAGAGGGCATCACATGGCAAGTTAAGTGAGTTGTACAAAGATTGACACAGGAGGTTTAAAAGGTCACGGCAATTTCTGCTTCTGACCAAGATGGAGGAACAGAAATTAGATAATGTACTCCTGCCTGAAACGACTGAGAAAACACAGAATACACGAGACAATGGTTTCCAATATGGAGAATCAGGCCCGACAGCACAGTCTGAACAGAAGAGGGAAACACACAGCAGCACTAGGATGGTTCCCTCTACTGCTGGACGGACTTTCCAGGAAGCAGGTGCAGGACCCAGCAGTCTCCCTGAGTGAGAACACTAAGTTGCAAGTCCAAGGTAGCAAGAACTTATGGGGAAGAGTACGAGAAAAGAGAGAGAATTCCAGAAGTCTACAGAGGTCCCCTCAGGTCTTCAGCTAGGTACTAATCAACAAACGTGAGTGAAGAATCTACACAAGCCTGGAGAAAGAACTATCAAAAGGATCAGAAGGAACAATCCCTGTATCCCACCAAGGGCAGGAATAGTTTACATTCCCAAAGGCCAGATTAGAATATCCTCATAATTCATAGGCTCTCAGGGAGATTACTCAGAGGGGTCTACCTTCACGGAACAAAATTAGAAATAGAATAGAGGCTGCTCTAATATATCTTACTAACAAACTTGCTTCTTTTAAGCAAGGCTTAGAAGAGTCAAATTGTTTCCAAATAACTGGTTATTCTTAAAAATATAAGAATATAAAAAATGTCCAGGACCCAACAAAGTAAATTCTCAACTTTTGACAACCAATCAAATATTACCAGGCATGCAAAAGAGAAGGAAAACATGAACTAGAATGAGGAGAAAAAACATTCCAAAGACAGAGACTCACAAATGCCTCCTGTGATAGAATAAGTGCACAAGAACATTAACCCAGTTATTATGGCGGTACTCCATATGTTCAAGAAGATCGATAAAAGATTGAGCATCTAAGTAGAGACATGGAAACTATGAATAAGGCATATTTAAAGTAAAGAGATGAAGACTACAATATTGAAAATGAAACATACCCTGGATGGGATCAGTGGCAAATTAGACCAGGCAGAACAAAAGACTAGTGAACTCTAAGAAGTCATGACAATAGAAACAATCCTGAGTAAAACACACAGAGAACACCAGGTAGCCTGATATACATGTAAATGAAGTCCCCAAAGGAAGGGAGAGGTAGTAGGAAAGAAAGAAAAAAATTATATATGCAGGGTGACCATGAAGTTCATGTGCAATTTAAAATTTTATGGCCACGCTATATGTATGTATGTATATATATATGTGTGTGTGTGTATATACATATATATAAGAAATGATAGCCAAAAACTTTATAAATTGGATCAAAACATAAAGTCACAGATCCAGGAAGACCAATGAACTTGGAGCATAAGAAACTTGAAAAAACTACGCTAAGGTACTGTTGCTGGACCAAGGAGTCACCCAAGTCAATCAAAGGAGAAGCAATGAGAGATCAACAGTTTCACCTTTATTTACAGAAAGGCCAATGATTCTGGAGAGCAGCAGGGATATCTCCCCAAAGAACTGCTCTGCTTTCTAATTTCTTCTTAGTATTTTTATCCTTTACAGTACAGAGTACTTACCTCAGCAGTATCGTTAATTAGCGTGCTATACATCAAACAAGTTCTCCCCCCCAGTAGGTTACAAAGTCAAAATATCTCTTGCTTTCAAGGTGACTGTATCTTCATGGGATTTAATCAGACTAAATTTGTGGCCAATTAGCACTTCACTGAGAAGATATAGTGCCCTGGGCCCCTTGGGCTGGTGGCATGCAATCCAGTTCCACAGTTTATCTATGGCAGTGGGCCTTCAAAGCAAATAAACAATCCTCGGGTGTTTTCTCATAGACTCACCTGGCCTTGCCAGGGCCTGACCAGCAGGTGGCCAGTGGCTGGTAACAGTACAGGATAATCGAATTACTTAAAACCATGAACAAAGAGAAAATCTTAAAAGGAGCTGGAGGAAAAAAAAAAAAGACACATGTAGCAAGGAACAAAATAAAACAGAAGAGGCTGGCACAGTGGCACAGTGGCTCACACCTATAATTCCAGCACTCTGGGAGGTTGAGGTGGGAGGTTCATTTGAGCTTAGGAGTTTGAGACCAGCCTGGGCAAGAGGAAGGCCCCATCTCTACCAAAACAAAAATTAGAAAAATTAGCCAGGCACTGTGGCAGACTCCTGTAGTGCCAGCTACTCTGGAGGCTGAGGCAGGAGGATTGCTTGAGCTCAGGAGTTTGAGGTTGCTGTGAGCTAGGTTGATACTATGGCACTCTAGCCTGGGCAACAGAGTGAGATTCTGTTTCAATAAAGGAGAAGGAGGAGGAGGACAAGGAAGAAGAAAAAGAGGAGAAAGAGAGGGATAAGGAGAAAGAAGAAGAAAGCAGATTTTTTTCCTCCTACATTGATCTATAGATGCAATGCAATCCTAATCAAAATCTCAGAAACTACTGTTTCTTCTTAGAAATTGACATGTTGATCCTAAAATTTGTATGGAAATGAAAGAAACTGAATAGCTAAACAGCTTTGAAAAGGAACAAAGTTGAGGCATTTAACCATACCTGATTTCAAGACTGATTATAAAGTAGCAACCACTAATGTACAACATTGACAAAAAAATAACAAGTAGAATAATGACCTATTGTAGACAATCGGGAAATAGAACCACATATGTATGGACAACTGCGTCTTCTGTAAGGTTTGAGGATAGTGAATGAAGAAAAGATGGTTTTTTAACAAATGGCTTTGGATTCCCACATGCCAGGAGGAAAAAAACTACAACTTATATCTCTACCTTGTACCATTTGCAAAAATTAAGTCAAAATGGATTGTAAACCTAAATATAAAATTATAGAACTTCTAGAAGAAAACATTTTAAAACTCCTGTGACCTTGAGTTAAGCAAAGATTTCTTAGATATGACAACAAAAATGTGATCTAGAAAGGAAATAAAAAGATAAAGTAACTTCATAAAATTTAAAACTGCTGTTAAACAGATACTGCTAGTGAATCAAAGGACAAGTCACAAAATGAGAGAATGTATTTACAACCCATCTATTTGGTAAAAGGCTTGTACTGGGAATATATAAAAACTCTTGAAATTCAAGAAAACATACAACCCAGCCAAATAAGAAAATGGGCAAAATATTTGAGCACTTTACCCAATTAGCACATGGAAAGGTGTTCGATATAATCAGTCATTAGGGTAGTGATTTTCATCCAGGGTACTATAGCACACTGGCATGCTGTGAGAGGATCTTAAGTGTGCCACGAAAATCTTTAAAAATTATTAATTAAGTGTGGTGCTTGTGGCTCAAAGGAGTAGGGCACTGGCCCCATATGTCAGAGGTGGTGGGTTCAAACCCAGCCCTGGCCAAAAACTGCAATATATATATATATATATATATATATACACACACACACACACATATATATATACACATACATATAATATATATAATTATTTTCAAAAGAAGTTCAAAATTTCTACGGTAGCAGCCTGTATAGTTTATGGCAAGAAGGAGTGAGAGTTATAAGAAACACCTGTATAGTAACATCTTGGTGATCAGAGCATGGGGAGGGATTTGGCTCTCCTAACAAACACAAGAGCTCATGAGACAGAGCATCAGTGATTGGCAGTCTACACCTGTGGTGTTAAGAGCCAAGGGAGTGTGTCTATAAGAGGCTGGAGGAGGAGGCAGTCAGGAGCCCACATTCTATCACAGACCCGTTCACTGTGATTCTGCTGCTTCTCCTGCCTGCAGAATGCCTGCACGGCATCTCTCTACGAAAGACTGCTAAGACATATTCTTCTTTTTTTTTTTTTAAGATGTATTCTTCTTACTAAAACTGCTTCTCTTCCTCAAATACTGTCTCTCTCTCTCCCTTCTGCTAAAGCAAATAGCCCTCAGGCACCGTAGAGCCATTGTTCCCCAGCTAGGTAGCCTAGAGGTCCACGTCGGAAACCTAGGTAAGCCCAGGGGCTGGAGACCTGGCCAGTCCTGGGCCCTGACAAATAGCGACCACGAAGGGACCCCAAAGTATATTCTTTTTTTAAACTCTTTTTTTTTTGATCAACATAATTTAAATGTGCCACAGAAGTTTAACTATAGGTTCAAGTGTGCCATAAGATCACAGCATTAAAGAAATGCAAATTGTAATGGCAAGGAGGGCAAAACGTGACTTAAAGCTTTGGACTTTGGATGGATTTGGAGGATGAATGGCACACAGATTTGCTAAAATACTAAATGTGGTAGGGAGGTAAAGGACTGCATTTTACACGTTCTTTTTGAGGTAATAGAAGGACTTTTTGAGTGAAAATATCTAGCAAACATGAAGATTTAACACTAGTGGAGATGGGGTCTCACTCTTGCTCAGGCTGGTCTGGAACTCCTGAGCTCAAGCAATCCACCCACCTCAGCCTCTCGGAGTGCTAGGATTACAGGCGTGAGCCACCGCACCTCACACTTATAAGCAAGGATTTTAACATTCAAAGCCTTTTTACCCTGGATACATTCTAAACAGCAATATATTTTAATAAAAGAATAGAGTTTAAGCAATATGAATGTCTTCCTTCTATTCTTTCTGGTGCTAAACTTCAGTGCTCTACAGGACCATCCACTAGGCATGTAAAAGCCTGTGTAAAGGTAAAAATGAAATAAACCTATTACAGTTGGTGTCGGTTATTTCTGAGCAATTAATCTATAAAAGTTTTATAACACAGCTGAGTGTCCAAGTTCAAAGCTAAATGGTCATACAGTAACCCTCTTCCCCAAACAGAGTGGTCTGACACAAGCTGCATCTTTTGAAGTTACTGCAGAGTTACCATCAGCTGCTTAAAACATAAAATAATATCTGACATGTCCAGACAGTCTCAGAGTAATTAAGACTAAGGATTTGAAAGAAGATGCAGACTCGCCTGAGCTTGATATTTGAGTAAGTGAGATCTGATTTCTTCTAAACCTTTTTTGAATGTGGGTTAAGCCTTATAAATGCAGATCTTGTGGGATGCTGCTTGATGGGAAGGGAAAGCACAAGCGCCTCTCTACATTTTATAAACTGTCCAAAAGACCCATATCTGCAGAAGTTAAAGCATAATAAATGTTCTCACATTCCTCCTATGTGCACTCCCGTAACCATGTTAAAAAGCAAAAGACCAAGAAAATACTCATCTGGTGATACAATTGACATAGGAATGGCGCGCTTGCACTATATCCTGTCTGAAGGCACTGCAGTTTAAAAATGTGACCCTTGGGAAAAAAGATAAGTCACTGATCTTAAAATGTGCGGGCTGGACACAATGGCACATAGCTGTAGTCCCAGAGGCTGAGGACCGAGGGTGGGGTCATAGAGCACCATGATTGCACCTGTGAAGAGCCCCTGCACTCCAGCCTGGGCAGCATAGTGAGATCCTATCTCAAAAGAAAAAAAAAAAAAGACCCTGAGCTCTATTAATACCTTCCAAGAGTGCTCCAGATCCGTGATGCCCTGCAGAATGAGGGGTGATTTGAGAACTCCGACAAAGTCGCCTCCGCAGCCCCACACACGATTCTCACATCACATTAGACCGGACTTTCACTGTGAAAAAAGCAGGCAAAGGGATTGCTTTTTTATAAAAGACAAACGCTGAAAAGAAGGATCCCAAGGGAATGCTAAGTGTACTAGGCAATCACGTCTTCTTTACTAAGAATCAGTGGGCCACTTACAATCTCGTTTTAGTGGGGAAATGTAAGAGTGCACGGACAAGGATCTGAGTTACAAGAATTCATCCAGGATGCAAATTGTTAGAGAAAGCGGGATTAAAGAAAGAGGGGCTCTGAGCATGCGCAGATCACCAGCACGGTTCCAGAGTCCCAGGCAGGCGGCCCCTCAGTCGTGGGAAGGTCCCGGCAGAAACATCAGGGGCAGCCAGCTCAGCAGTGAGATGGGAAAAGGTGCCTAGACCCGGTACTACTGCGGCTGGATCTTTATTTGGGAGCTTTAAATTTTCAGTAAATCGGCAAATCAGAGAATCAGTCATACAGTCTCTGTCCTTATTCAGATTCCTGCCATGGACGGAAAGCCGGACAAGAGTAGCTTCTCAGTTGTTGTCCTTTGACAAATAACTAGCTTACTTTAATTACAACTGAGGGACGTTAGCATTAAAGCCGTCTTGGAATTCGAGCATAACCTCGCACCCGAGGCCGGCATCTGCTCTCTGTGGAGCCTTGGAAATGCTTAGCCTCTATAGCACAGCTGCCTCCTGAGCCCCCACCCTGAAGTCAGAACCCAGTTCAAATCCTGGCTCCGCCACTCACTGGCTACATCACATTGGTCTTAACTTCTCGTCGTGTCAGGTTTTGCAAGTGTAGACTAGAGATAATAGTTCTGGCATCACAGGATTGTTCTCGGAGCTAAGTGAGATGGTGTGTGTAAAAACATGGAATGTGGTTATCTAATAAATGTTTGATTAATGACAGCTGTCATCATCATCTACTTCAAAATCCTCCCTTCAATCACCTTCACTAGATAAAGCATCCCTTGCTAGAATGTTCTATGCATGTTATATAATCGTTTTATTAAGTTTCTGGAGGAAAAAGGCGTTTGTGTCTTTCTCACCTCCCCTCTAGGGCCTTTGTTCAACACCAGGCTCCCAATGCTTTAAATAGTGCATGCATGGTACACAGTAGGTGTTGAATGAATCTCTGTGGCATGAATTTTATTGAATTAAGCCTACTCCATTTCATCTGCATGCTAAAACGTTTTTATTGTCTGTGGATAAAAATAAAACAATTGAAAGATTATAAAACAATGGTACAACCCTGGATGATCAAATCCAATTTTAAAGTTATTTTATGTCCTAGGACCAGAAAATTTGAATATCTTTTATTTTGCCTCTTGAGGATCTGGGGTCAACGCTGCCAAATGTAGTAAGAGAAGGGGTAAATGTAAGCAGAACAAGAACCAAAGGATTTAGATCTAGTGCAAGTGTCCTCAAACTACGGCCCGTGGGCGACATGTGGCCCACCTAGGACATTTATCCAGCCCACCAGGTGTTTTTGCTGCCGCTGCCTGTCCTGCTTAGCAGCCGACTCATTCCGGGGCCCACAGTCTGGCCCTCCAGTGGTCTGAGGGACAGTGAACTGGCCCCCCTGTTTAAAAAGTTTGAGGGGGGATTGGAGGGATTGCTTCTGAGGTTTATCTTACAGGGGTACAAGTGAATCTTTCTAAGAGTAGAATGTGAACGTTTTAGAACAATAACTGAGAAAATGACATGAAGGCTGTGTTGACCAGTTTGATGGAAGTATTTCGGATTGCATGTGAAAACCCTACACTGTACCCTAGAAGTGCATTAATGTACATAGTTACCATTCAATTAAAAAAAAAAAAAGGTTTGAGGACCCCTGATCTAGTGTGATATCCCTGCTTCTTTCACTGAGCAGATTTTATACAGTTTCTCTTTTTATATTTCTCTCTGGGCTGCATCTGATTAGCTGCCCAGTGTACCTATATGCTCAAATCATACCTAGCTGCCTTGTTCCTTATGGCAGAATTGGCGATAGCTCCCATGTTGCTATCATCTACAACTTTAGAAACTCGCTTGGCTACATAAAAAACTGATTAAAAAAAAAACTTAGTGAAATAATACCTTTCCTCTATAAGGCTACCCTAAAGCATCCTAGAAGCTTAAAGCAATGAGGCAGTCAGGGCTTACTTGCTCAAAGATGACTCTGATTTGGCATCTCTTCCATTTTAAAAGCAAAACACCATTTGCGGGACTTCAAATAAAGCCACTTGGTTGTGTTTTGAGCAGGACTTTAGGCCGATTGTGTGTCTAGGGTCATGGCATGTCAATTGCTCAGGCTTTTGCCTCTACATGTTCATAGCAGGCTTCAGCTCTCTGACAAACTTCCTCCCAAGTATTCTAGACGATCCTGGGGTGCTGGAGAGACATGGACGGATTTGACTTGATAAGGGAGGTGGAGGAGAAGGACTTGATGATGGAATGGATGAGTGAGGAGGATTAGAGAAAGGATGACATATAGATCACTGGCTTGAGAACCAGGATAGATAGTAGTACCATTTGGTGAGATAGGGAGAAAAGGGGAAGAGGAACTGGTTTGGGATACACACAAATATAAAATGATGATCAAGAAAGTTGGCAGCATTGGGGGAAAAAATTTTTTACACGGGGAGTAGAACGAAAATATGAGTTCAAAAAGAAAAAGTGATGTAAAATTTCCCAGTTATATAATACTTAAGTTCCTTTTGATACATTTAAAAGTAGGCTGTATTTTTATATGCCAGTATCTACAACATGCTGAAATACTGTATTCATTATTGCTAATAAATTTACATTAAAAAATGAGAGCTAGCTTTAAAATGTGCAAGATCTTCAAAAGTTTTTATAAGCAAAAATACGTAAGACCAGTGCAGTGAGAAACCTAGGAAGTGTTGTAGCCTTCACAGAGAAGCTTATAATGTCACGTGGTTTTCTTAGCAATAGAGAAATAAAGTGTTTTTCCAAAGCCTCCTGCTTCCACAGCAAACTACGCACTACTGTGTTTTGGATTTGGGGACAGCATGTCCTTTAGTCAACTGGCAGGGCTGTTGCCACAAAAGTAAAAAGTATGAGACCAGGAGGAAACATAAGCAGTGTTCTATCTTGTTTCGTGTATTTTTATAGCTCGGGTGTCTCAGCTTAATTGTTAACTAGTTCCATCAGCATCGCTAATGAACCCTACTGAATACTTCCTGACATTAAGGGACCAAAACATCTCACTGCCAGTGCAGACAGATGTGTATGGCAGGGTGGGAGAAGGGAGGAAGAAGGTAATGATAGATGATAGAAAGGTGTCAAAGCCTGGGAGAGCAGCAAACAAGCGAAAAATGAATGTGCCGGCAGATTTTCATTTCCACAAACATTTAGTGAGACCTGATCTGACCTGGACACCACTGTGGGCCATCAGCAAGACTGAAGACATTGTTTTCAAGACTGACCACATGATAGAGCATTTTTGAAAATAGCTCTGGGCTCCCCAGCAACTGCAGTCACCAGCCAGGGTAAGAACTCACGTCAGTGTATAGAAAAATGCTGCTTTTTCTCACCAAATACAAACCTTTTGTGACAGAGTGATGATGATCACCATCAGTTACCTCTAGAGCTATCTTCTCAAATTGTGCAAAGCACAAAGATTACAGAACATATGTGAATTATTGTGTTTGTGGATATAGATTATTAACATGTAAGTATTTCCTTTCTCAGAACACTCAGAATCATGACCCTTGCAACATTCCCTGTCTTTATTTTTGTGTCTATGTGGGACTGGGACTTGCCTGTGCTACCTTCCAGACCAGGGGAAGTAGGAGAAATTAATGGGTAAAGACACGTACTTGACGTTGACTTGTTTCCCTGTGCACACCCTTGCTGGTAGAACCAACTATTACTAGATACTGCCATTTTTATTGGTTTTATTAGTAATTGTGATAAATTTGTGTTTTCTTTTACTCCCTTGGACCATCCTTATTGGAGCCCCAGTTTCTGTGAAACGCTGGATAGGAGGCAGGTGAGGTTTGTCTATACCAGTAATAAATGTCTGTCTGTGATCTGCGCTGTAAGCAGCCATGACTTCAAGAGCATTATCTTTATGCCAATAGGCATGTATTCTATGTCTTAGGTAATTAAAGAGATTCCATAAATGTCGTGAAAGAATGTTATTCCATATAGACCAGTTTTTTTTCCAGGTTGCATGAACAACATAAATATGAATATTTTAATTTTTGATTTAAATGTCATAGTAGAAAATCATTCTAAAATACAAACACATTCTAACTGACACAACTGACCTGATAATGAACCTATTGTGACAGAGGGCGACTATGCTCATCATCAGTTATTATTTAGTGACACTAAAGTCCTGAGGTCTCTCGGCTTCCATACTCTATGGCCCCGATGCTCTGCTTTTTTGCCTTTAGGTCAGTTTTGCTCTTGATTACTCCAATATAAGAAAGAAGCACCATCTTTGTGGTAGACTCTACTCCCTTCTGACTGCCTGTCCTTCTTAAGTTAGGAAGTGACAGAAGCTCACCAAGGATGGAGGAGATGAAGCTGTTTGTTACCTAAGGAACCAGGTCCTATATATCGTTAAGATTTACTAATTTTGAAATAAGTAACCAGAGAGCAGCTACTCTACTAAGAAGAAAGAGCTGGCTCTGCATTTGCAAATAATTCTAAATATGACAACTTGGAGCCGGGTGTGATGGCGCATGCCTGCAATCCTAGCTCTCTGGGAGGCCGAGGCGGGAGGCTTTCTTGAGCCCAGGAGTTCCAGGCTTCGGTGAACTTATGATCGTGCCACTGCACTGGGCAATAAAGTGAGGCTTGCCTCTAAAAAAAAAAAAAAAAAAAAAAACCTTGGTAAAAGTTATTTAATTCATTTTGATTGGAGTACTTATTTTTACACTAACAGAGCAGTAGAGAATTGACTAGTGTACAACTAATGGAAACAGGTGAGGAACTGTGATATTGAAGCCTTTATTGTGAAGGTATTTTAATAGTTCTCACTATAGGAACCATTGAAGAGGTTGGTTCATAGAGAGGATGGATTTTTAATTCATTGGAAGTTATTGGCATTACTTTGACAAAGTCTGTTTTACCAGTTTATTATAACAAAAATGATTTTCTAGCCATAAAATGAATGATTTTAAACTTTATAATTGTGGAGGCAAAACAGGTCCTGGTTCTGGCTTTGATAATAATAGTTCTGTAACACTGGCCTGCTCAGCCTGATCTGGGGAGAACTTGGGGGATAGGAAGCTGAACCACAGAGGCTCCTTTCCAGATCTGAGAAGCAAGGATCCAGCCAGGATCCAGCCAGGATGACACCTGTCATCAAAGCCTAGCCCCTGAAATGACTGTTCACCACTAACTCTTCTTGGCATGCTGAAGCAATGGTTTCTTTCTCAGGGGTCATCAAAGTGGCAGTGGGAGTCCACCAGCAAGTTTCAATGTTTTATTTATTTATTTATTTTTGAGACAGAGTCTCACTTTGTTACCCTTGGTAGAGTGCTGTGGCATCATAGCTCACAACAACCTCAAAGTCTTGGGCTCGAGTGATTCTCTTGCCACAGACTCCCAAGTAGCTGGGACCACAGGCGCCCACCACAACACCTGGCTAGTTGGTAGAGACAGGGTCTCACTCTTACTCAGGCTGGTCTGGAACTCCTGAGCATAAGCAATCCACCCGCCTCAGCCTCCCAGAGTGCTAGGATTACAGGTGTAAGCCACCATGCCTGGGCAAGTTTCAGTGTTTTAAAATACCTAGTCAAAAACTATAGAAACTAAAGTTTCAAATTCTTCTTTTGGCTATTAAGAATAGATGTGGCCAGAGATGCTGGCGTGGATATGGAGAAAAGGGAACACTCCTGCACTGCTGGTGGGAATGTAAACTAGTACGTTCCTTTTGGAAAGACATCTGGAGAACACTTAGAGAACTAAAAATAGACCTGCCGTTTGACCCTACAATTCCTTTATTAGGTA
>NW_003852508.1:3760045-3766860 GCF_000181295.1 Otolemur garnettii | reverse complement strand
AATAGATGTGGCTAGCTCAGTATGTCATAATTAGCTCACAGTAAATAGTTAGCCCTGGCTGTAAAGAAGGTTTGAGTGGCAGTTAAAAACATCTAAGAAAATAGGAAACAGATTGCTAATAATTATAGTCCAGTATTAATAAAATAAAAATATAATAAAATAAAATTTCCCTAAAGAAATCAAGAAGTAGGTTTATTAGTAGTGAAAAGGCAGTAGCCACAGGCTGGACTGCTAGAGAAGAGCCTGCTGCACGCAGGGAAGCTTCGTGAACCCAGCATCTGCTCAGGGGCCACATGTTAAGATTTTGATTCCAGATAACTAAAGAAACATTTACTGCATGGTTCTGTAGGAGCCATGCTCTGCTGGACACTGAGAGGGGAGTAAGCAGATGCCTATGTCTAAGAGTCTCAAAGGAGAGGACATGCAGACATACAGCTCGGGCATAGCCGGTATTTCCCCAGGCCTGCCGATCTGGACGTAGCAATAACTGATACTTCTCAGGCCTCAGGCCTCTCCAGAAAAATGCTGGGGGAAGACTCATGAATAATCAAGAGTTTCAACTACTCTCATCAACCTGTAGATCGCCCATCCCGCTGTACTTGGCGCTTCTCTGTCCCCCATTCCCCAGATGCCAGAGCTGTATTCTTCAGCCAGGGATGCTGTGTCATGAGCCTGGATCATGGTCACACCACCAGGCAGCCCATGTGTCTGGCCAGGGCTGCACAGCGGCCCTCAGCACCAGACGCCCCACCAGGCTGCTGCCCTGGGTTCTGGAGTGAAAAGGTCCCTAAGAATCCCTCTAAGAAGACCTGCCTCTCATTGGACTACTAATGCCACACCCTTCTTTCTTCCCGTGGAGCTGAGGGGGACTTTCTGTCCAGATTCCAGGGAAGTAAGTTCCCACATCCCGTGTCTCCATTCTTCACAGCTTCCCTGGCCTCTGCCAGGTCCCTCTACTGGTGAGTGACCTTCCTGAGCCCTCTCTCGCCAACACCCTGACCCTGGGGTCTCCATGGACTGATTTTCCTAGGGGAAAGGGGGAGCACTGGACTTTAGAGAGCTTACTGCAAGTCTTCAGCCCTCGTCTGCGATCCCCCCCAGACAAGGCCAGGGTTACCCCCAATTTTGCATATCCTCTACATCTGCAGTTCCCAATCCCCAGGCCACAGACTGTTACCAGTCTGCCTCCTGATAGGAACTGGGAGACACAGCGGGTGGTGAGCAGCCAGCAAGTGAGTGAAGATTCGTGGGTATTTACAGCCGCTGCCCATGCTGGCATCACGGCTGAGCTCCGCCACCTGTCACATCAGCGGCAGCATTAGGTTCTCAGAGGAGCATGAACTCACCTGTAAACTGCACATGGGAGGGATCCAGGTTGTGTGCTCCTTATGAGAATCAGTGTGCCCCCCACCTAAGCCCCTGTCTGTGAAAAAAATTGTCTTCCATGAAACTGGTCTCTGGTGCCCAAAAGGTTGGGGACCACTGCTCTACATGAGTTCTGACAGTGGGGAAGAGCAGCAGATATGTATAGAAGTGGCACCGAGGAGGAAGAGGGAGCCTCATCTGTGTCTGAGCAAGAAGAATCTCGCAGAGGCTGCGTCCCTGCCTGGCTCTTTACAGGTGAATAGCGTTAACCAACCCACAAGGGTGTTCACCTTTGCTCACCGCACAGGAAGCCAATGCTGAGACAACAAGGATTGTCAAGGAAGAAAGGATTTATTTCAGACGATGTGTCAACTGGGAGGGAGAGGCGCAGGCTACCCAGATCCCCATTGGCAGGGTTAGGGGGGTTTATGGAGGTGAAGATGAATAATGCGGAGAGGGAGTCTACTCCTTGTATGTTTGGGGTGGGGTGCGGGGTGCACAAGCACAGTGAGGAATCATGCTAACTCATACAGCCCATGAACAGAAAATGCGGGCAAATCCCTCCTCAGGCTGGCGGGAATTTTAGCATTATAATCAGCCAGGGGTTGATGTTGTTCATTCTTTCAGCCTTGTGTGCAGGCTCCGTGGCTCTTGGCCACAATCGGTGGTGGCGTATCCCTTGCCTTTCTCTGGGCATTCTGGTAGAGGGAGGCACTGTAGTTATCTCAGGGCTGCAAGGAGGTTCTGTGGTTGCCAGGGAAAAACCCAAAGAAATTGTATCAATGTATAGAAAATTACAAAGTTCTGTTGAGCAGTTTGCGCTGAGACCTTTCTGTCCCCTCTCTACTTTTTCTAAGACTGCTGTTGCTAGGCCACTGGAGCTGAGCTGACGCTCACTGTTTCACCCCTGTCCAGTCAAGGCCCCAGTAGCTGCCTGCTTCTGTTCTGATGTGAACCTTAGAAACTCCTTTTGATATGAGGGAGATAAGACACAGAGAATCGTAAAATGTTGTTATGAAAGCAGTAAGGTGTGTATAGAAGTGGCAGCGAGGAGGAAGAGGGAGCCTTTTGTCTGTGTCTGAGCAAAAAGAAGAATCCTGCAGAGGTTGCATCTCTGCCTGGTTCTTCACGGGTGACTAGGAGCCTGCCATCCTACCTAGAAGGAACTGTGTGGCATGGTCACAGAACTCTGTGTGGTGCAGCCATTCGGAAATCCAAGTTATATTCCTGGGGACAGCAAGAAATGAGCCTATAGGAATGGAGGGGAGGGACAAACCCTAAAAGTACTGAAAAGGGTTCGGCTGTGTACCCAGAGAGGAGACCAGGAGAGGGTCAGGCCAAGTTTAATGAAAGAGAACAGAGACCTGCCTGGGCAAAGATGGCATGTGCACTGAAGGTGGTTGGAGGCTTGTCTTTATAGTGGGTGTGGGGCAAGAACAATTCCACAGCTTGCTGGAATGTTCTGGTGAGCTAGGTTCTTTCTGACCGAACTCTTGGGGCAGGGTCCGGTAGGCCTTTGCTTCTAAGAAGAGAAGAGGAGGGGGAGGTGTAGGAGGAAAGGGCAGTAGGGTTTAGGACCCTAACAAGGATGTGTGTAATTTGCTAATTACCTATGGAAGGTTTAACACTTGCCAGGAACTGTAGGAAGCCTTCACCTTTAATTCACCTAATCCATACCACACCCCAATAGGTACTGTTGTTATTCCCATTTTACAGACAAGTAAACTAGAGACCAGAGAGGTTAAATATCTTGTCAAGGGAAGAACTAGAATTCAAACTCAGATCTTTAGGATTCTAAAATTCATGCTCAAACTTTAAGCCATCATACTTGAGGACCGTGCCATAGCAAACAAGGTCCCCATTGGCAGCTAAAACAAGAGGAATGGTACAATTAAAGTGAAGCCACAGGAATCTTGTTATACACATGGGAAGCTGAAAGTCAAAGACTAGGATAAGGAAAATTGCAGTGAATTTGAATTTGTTCTTTAGCCTATGAGAAACTACAGTGCACATGATCAACTTGAAAAGGTCTCCTGCTTATCATTTTTTTAAGGATTTTCAAAATAATTATGCACAAACTGGTATTTTCTATTTTTTTCCTAGTCCTTAAAGTAGGAAGCATTTACACTGATTTTTTGAGGGATCCATTACTACGTCATTTTCCATTCTGTTAGTTTTATATACTTAATCTTAGCAATGAATATTGATGTCAGAAAACAGGAAATTTCAAGTTTATGAAGAGTATCGGTACTGTAAGATTCTGAAGATCACTGTTGCACATAGATGAGCTCAGGAGAGAAAAATAACGAAATAAAAGTTTAGCACGCTTTTTACCTGAACTATTTTCAGGTCTTGTGTTTGGTTTTTGTTCAGTTTTTCCTGTGGATAAACAGAATGTTGATAGCAGCACAATTCACAATCACAAAGATGTGGAAACGCCCAGGTGCCCTTTAATATGTGAATGAATTGATAAACTGTGGCATGTGTATGCCACAGAATGTTATTCAGCCACAAAAAAGATGTGAGACTTTACATCTTTTACATTTACGTGGATGGAGTTGAAACACATTCTTCTTTGTAAAGTATCTCAAGAATGGAAAAACAAACATCACATGTACTCAATACTAAACTGAGACTACTTAATCAACACCTATATCCTCATACGGAAGCAAAACTCAATGAAAATCAAGAAGGGGGAGGGGGAGAAGGGAATGGGTAAATTACCCCTCACCAAGTATATTGTATGGGCACTTCACACTTCACCTTTCTGGGTGAAGGACATACCTATAACACTGACTTTAACCTCACAAAAACAAACTACGTAACCAATGACCTATGGACACCATAATAATTTAAGATTTTAAAAAAGAAAGAAACCTTACAGAACAAAGGCGCAAAATTGGCATTGCTAGTCTAAAAGTGAAACCTTCGCTGATATTTTTTTCTTGGAAAAACAATCAGTTTTCATTCCAGAAGCAAGAAGACAAGTTGCTTGGGATTTACTGTGTTGCTGTGGCCATTTATTTCTGCCTTCCCTTTTCCTAGGAGGTACCTAGGTAATTTTGATCCACTTTGGCTTAATGGGCAAGTGAACTAAGTGTTGAGTATGAGGTTTCTTTTCTATTCATTACCACATTCAACTAGCCTTGTAATAAAATGAGACATAATTGCCCAAGTACAACCAGAGTAATAATTTTTCCTAGTATTACAGCTAGTATCACAGGTGACCCCTGAGTGAAAGGGAACCCTGGTATGGGTGTCGTGCTCTCTGCCCTTCTCTACTGAACTCCACCCCACTCAAAGTGTATCCTTTCCATTCCATGTCCAAACAGCCTCAAGGCCACTTCTAGGGCCAGCACGAGCCTTGCCACGCTAGATCCAGATGATCAGAAAAAGCTGGCAATTGTGGGGTCTGTGTGTGAAGTATTATATTCGTAAGCCAGGGGCTGCTGGAATATGTCTCTCTCTCTCTCTATTTCTTTCTCTCTCTCTCTCTCTTTCTCTCTCTCTCCCTCCCTCCCTCCTTCTCTCTCTCTTTCTATCTCCCTCCCTCTCTTTCTCTTGCTACATTTGGCACAGGACCCCCATGGAATCCAAGACTTCTAAATTTGAACCTAGACTTCCAGGCTGTTAGAAAGTATACCTGGCATCATGTGAGAGGATAGAACATTTTGTCATTTTTTTTAACCTTGATTTGTAAGTTTTAAAATTTATAACCTTGGTATGATTGTCTCCAATTATATGTTTTCTCCTCCCAAATTGACATTATGTTTTTAACAGCAGCATAGGATACAGAAAGATAATAAGATAAAATTCTTTTTTTTTTTTAATGTTGAAGTCAGGACTTTCCAACAGGTTAAGTTTTTATCCCTCACCCTCTCCCAACCACTCTCCATCTCTAGTTTCCAGTGTCCTTTTTGTCTTTCCATGTCCATATGTACCCATCATTTAGTTCTTAGTTCTTACTATTCTTATTAGTAAGAATATGTAGTGTAGGTCTTTTCATTCCTGAGACACTTCATGTAGGATAATGGTCTCCAGTTCAACCCAAGTTGCTATGAATGACATTATTTCATTCCTTTATGGCTGAGTAATACTCCACAGAACATACACCACATTTTCTTTATCCACTCATGGATTGTTGGGCACCTAAGTTGATTCCGTATCTTTGCAATTGTGCATTTTCCTGCCATAAACATTCTAGTATCTTTTTGATAAAATCCAACTACACTCTTGATCCAGGCCTTACAAATGTTAGAGGTAGGTCTGAGTTGACACCTGACGCCATACCACTGAATCCGAGTCTCTCACTTTGGAATGTGGAAATTTAAGCATGGCAGCCTTAGTTTCTCCCGGGCAGTTGAACTGAGAGCATTTAAACTTAGGAGCTGAGTCCCGACATTCACAGGACAACAATGAATGTCAGTGGAATCTGGAATGAGAAATTGAGAGATACCCTGACTTCTATTCTGTCCACAAGTTGTTCAACTTTTTCTTAAATTTTATGAATACCCACTATCCTTCCTATAAAGGCCCTTTCCTGCTTCCCTAGTTTGCAAGGAGTTCAAAGGGGCTCTATCACTTGCATCACATGGCCTGAGTTTCCAGCTACACAGCAAGGGCTAGTGAAGTCATTGAGGAATAGCCTGCAGCATTACACTGGAGAGTCTCAACATTGTTCATGAAAACTGTGCCTGCTACATCAAGAAGTTCAAAGAATCTGCCTGGATGGCTCTGATAACTGGCTAAAAACAGGCTGAAAGAATTATACTCTCCAGGCTTAACCAAATCCACAGAACCTCATGTTGTCACTGCAACAAGCTCTTCCCTGGTTTTAAGTTGCTTCTTCATCTCTGTTTCATGTTTGCCTTGAGGTTTAAAGCTTTTTCCCTATGAGGCAGCACGGTATACACATTTAGAATTTATTTTTCAGGTCCTGAAGAGGGAACGTTCACAGAGGAGCCGTAGTAAGGAGTGGCCACTCTCTATTTTGAAGAGGTTGGGGGGTGGGCTCTGTCACCAGCAGCGGCCACCAGCCTCAGAGCGGAGATGCCGACTGCACCAGGTCTTCCCTTTTCTCTCATCCTTTTCCTTCCGTTGCCTCTCACCTCAGTGTGACTCGGCTCTAATTGAAGTTGTCAAGAAACTGCTTTGTTCTGAGGGTTAGTGGGGGAGAGGAGAGATCTGCCTCTGTGTTACTGACATCAAATAACTTTCCAAGGTGCTTCCTGTGTTGCACTGCGTCCCCTTGAGACACCTGTTAAAACAACATAACAACAAAGTTTTTTATTGTGAAGACCAAATAAGCACTGAATGAATAGATGCAGGAGTATATTATTCCCTGTCTTAGAACAGCTATGTAATAGGAGATCTCATTTTCTAGAGCTAACTCACTAGTTATGACCTTGTTCCACAAAACCCACAGAGCAGTGCTGGTACCTGAGATGGAG
>NW_003852508.1:3759552-3759755 GCF_000181295.1 Otolemur garnettii | reverse complement strand
AGGAGGAGGTGGTGGCATGAATACAGTCCAAGATGGGGCTGCTGGGCTGAAGGAGTAGATTTCAGCGGCAACATAGATGGAACTGGAGTTCATTATCTTAAGTGAAACAAACCAGGTACAGAATGTTAAATATTGCACATTCTCACTCATAAGTAGGTGCTAAAAAATCTGTACACGTGGACATAGTGAAATGGTAGATAATG
>NW_003852508.1:3749729-3759233 GCF_000181295.1 Otolemur garnettii | reverse complement strand
AAGGGTTAATGTTTATGCTCTCTGTCTCTGCTTGCTCTGTTTCATATTTCCCACTTCTCAAAATTTTTCCAGAACTTATTCCCTGTGCTGTAAAACTGACTCTCTTATCTTTTACCCCTGATTCTCCTGTGCTGTAACAGAGCAATCTGTTAACAGGTTGAGGTGGCTTTGTAGTGACATACACTTTGTGTGGGGATTCAAAGGGCTCATTGGACACTCGAGCTTTGTGGGGACCCATAAAGCAGATTGTAAGTTGCTTCCTGCTGCATGAGAAGGAAGACCTTCAAAAAAGCATACACTGGGGAAAAGATCTCTATTCAATAAATGGTGCTGGGAGAACTGGTGAGCCACATATAGAAGACTGAAACTGGACCTATATCTGTCACCACTGACAAAAATTGTCTGTTGCTGGATAAAAGATATGAAACAGTAAAAATCCTAGAAGAAAGGGAAAATGTCTTGACAAAATCAGCCTGAGAAAAGAATTTATGAAGAAGACCCCTTTGACAATTGCAGCAACACTAAAAATAAACCAAATAAGACATGATCACACTAAAAAGCGTCTACACAGCTAAGGGTATCACAACTAAAGCAAAGAGACAGCCTTTGGAATAGGAGAAGATACTTGCATGCTGTGAATCTGACAAAGGGCTGAGAATTAGAATCTATAGAGAACTCAACTCAACAAGACAAGAGCAACAACCCCATTTACAAGTAGGCAAGAGACGAACAGAAACATCTCTGAAGACAGATGAATGGCCAACAAGCACATAAAAAAATGCTCATCATCCCTAATCATCAGAGAAATGCAGATCAAAACCATTCTGAGATATCATCTAACCCCATGGAGAATAGCCCACATCACAAAATCCCAAATCTGTAAATGCTGGCCTGGTGTAGAGAGAAGAGAACACTTTTACACTGCTGATGGGATTGCAAACTAATGCAACATCTATGGAAAGAAGTATGGAGAATTCTCAAAGAACTAAAAGTAGACCTTCCGTTGGATATTGCAATGCCATTACTAGGTATCTACCCAGGAAAAAAATATTATTTTACCACAAGAACATTTGCATTACAATGTTTATTGTAGCTCAATTCACAGTCACCAAGACATGGAAGGAGCCCAAGTGTTCATCAACTCATGCATGACTAGATTAACAACCTGTGGTGCATGTATATCGTGGGGTAATATTCAGCCATAAAAATGGTTGGAGACTTTACATCTTTTGTGTTTACCTGGATGGAGTTGAAACACATTCTTTTTAGTAAAGTGTCACAAGAATGAAACAGCAAGTGTCCAGTGTACTCAATACTAATATGAAACCAACATATAAACATCCACACAACCACCTAAAGGAAAAATACAATGGAGAGAGAGGGAGGAGAAGGGAAAGGGAAAAGGGAGAGGGATTGGTAAGCTCTCACCTAGTGTGCACAATGAGAGGGTATACAACACACGTCCTGGGGGAAGGGCTCAACTACAACTTGAACTTTACCTTTGGAAAGAAAACAATGTAAACATTTGTACCCTCATATCAGTCTGAAATCTAAAAACTAAATTAAAAAATATATATATATTCCTTTGTTCCACTCAAATCACACAGTTGGCTTCCTCACTTCTTTAGATTAAAAGCCAGACTCCTTGCAGAGGCCTCGCATGCCCTCATGTCTCACCCCTTCCACTCCAGCCACACTGGCCCCTTTCATTTTTCTCTAATCACCAGCTCTGGTCCCAGGTCTTGACCACTGCACTTATTTTTCCCTCTGCCTGGAAACTGCCCCCAAGTCTATGTGGTGTTCTCCCTCATCTCCTTTACGACTTTCCTCAAGTGTCACCTGCTCAATTACATCTTCCTTGACCACCAAATTTAAAAGAGAAGACCCCGACCCGGCCCTTTTTACTGTCACCGTATACGTCACCTCCATAGTCTTCCTCATTCTTTTTCGCACTGTATATTTTACTTCTGTGTGTACATTTCCTTAGACCGTGTGTGGGGCGTGTTTACACAATCAATAAATCCTTCAGCTAATGACTAAAGGAATGTATGAACTAGGGTTTTGCTTTCCAGACAGCTAAAAACGATATAGTTCTATAAAAGCCCTGTTCCTTTAGAATGAAGTTGTAATTGAAGTTATATAGGTCATAAATAATCCCAGAATTCTGTGACAGGGGATTTAATCCAGATTATTAATGCCAAAGTCACTAAACTCTCCAGTGAACCATAAGAAAATAAACCTGTCTTTCCCAGAAAACCTACATCCTTTGGGAAACCAATGGAATCAATGACCACATCAATTGCAACTACCTGGTGAAGTGAGTATCAAAGGCAGCTTGGCCTTTTCTTTTGCATATAAATAAATCAGGGGAGGGTGGAAAGCTTTACACCATTATGATTCATTAAAACTGTAATTATTAATCCTCACCATTTTCCAAACCCTGCACTAGGAGGTAAGGTCATCAAAATCCCACCACCCTATGAGCAATATAATATTCTCCAGAGAAACTTGAGATGCAGAGAATTTATCTTCCCAAATTTATGCTGCCGTAAGTGAATCAAGCTTAAGTTTTCTGAATCCAGAGTCCAAAGCCTTTCCATGATGTGCTACTGCCTCTGTAAAAAATCAGAGCACTTAGAGTTTGTTTTTGCTGATCCTGAGCTAGATTTAAAATTACCATGCCTCTATAACTGCTTTATACCTAGATTATTAAAACACTGACTACAGCAATAAAAGTTTTCCACAGTAGAGGGACATGATATTTTAAATGTTGCTATTTTATCCAATTCATTTTTTGAAAATCATTTTGCCTTATTGTTGGGTAACATCTCCAAGCAATAAAAGAAATGTAGTAAAAAGAATGGGCGATGTTTCATGAAGTGTGCTTTGCATCTCAATAACAGCATGTGATTTATTTATTACTTATGATAAATGTGAGAGTAAATTGCATTGGTGGAACTCATGAATAGGACTGTTTGGGTAATGTAAAGTTTCACTTCTAGCATTCAGCTGGTTGAATACCTTGTTGAAATGTAGAGTAGGACCTCAGGGCAGTTTTGCAAATGTAATTAAGTTAGTGGTTTATTAAAGTGGAGATTTGACATTCTTCAATATATAATATATTTTCAATAATAATCCAAATGCCGGGAGACCCTCCAAAAGAGACTGGGAAAAAAAGTGATAATATTTTATTAACATCCATCAGAGGAGAAAGGCTTATCTATCTTAGAGCAGCCAAGGTTATAATTTAATCCCATTTTTTTCCCAAGATAAACTATATCCGACATGACTCCAGCTAATTTAACTCAAATAGAATAGGTTGGTATATTCCTTTCCCACTTTGGGGACAACACTGAGTTACACGTCTGTCTTATTGCGTTACCTCTTAATTAGCAATTTCTGTAGTATGCGTGGTGAGTGACAGCCATAATGAGGTGAATCCCAGCATCCCCTGATGACTGGTACAATCTGAATTTGAACTCTGCTGTGTACCTGCTTCCATTTGTAGGGAGAATCTTTCCCCTTACAGAACAAGAAGAAGAGAGTGAGGGGAAGGGGTTGGGGGGAGAGGGCGGGGGGGTTGGGGGGGGGAGGCGGGCCCAGCCAGGAGAGGGCTTGCAGTCAGTGGGAAGAATTGGAGAAGAATTTAATCTTTTGTGAATGGAAACATACAGAAGAGTTTTAAGCAAAAGGGATGAGGTGCCATTTGCAGTTTTAAAAAAATCAGTTCTCCTGCTTTGTGGAGAGCAGATTGAAAGGGGGCAAGATGGCAGCAGAGCCCAGCTAGGAGGCAGCGCTGGAGTCCGGAGGAGAGGAGCAGTGGAGACGAGAGAGGGAGAGAGACTCAGGATGTGTGTGACAAGCAGAATGTCCGAGATTCAGTGATGGATGGGACGCTGAGTTGAGGGAGAAGGAACTTTTAGAACAAGACCTCAGTTTCTGGCTGAGGGGTCTGGATTTTTAGTACCAGAGCAGAGTGCCTGAGGAAGAGACTAACTCCATGGTTGGCTATTCTGCCTGAGCCGTCTGGAGACATCCAGGGACAGATGAGCAGCTGCTTATAGTCAGACCTGTGAGCGGGACCTGGGAAGAGCCGTCTGGTGTAGGAGTGAATGCTGGGGAGTTATCAACGTAGAGATGCATGGAAGGTATGAGGTTGGGCAAGAGTGCCTAGGGAGGGAGTTGTAGAACGGCAAGAGAATGAGCTCTGAGAGATGAGCTTTAGACAGAGGCTGGTGCTGCTGCTTGTTACAAAGGCACACTGCACACCTCTCACTTACCACAGCAAGTGATGGGCGCACCGCGGTGCACAGGACTAGCCCCGCAGCCAGTGGGACGGTCATAGAAAGAGAGCATTACAACCCAGCAGAACACACGTTGTGGCATTTTATACAATGCCCTATGCAGTGGTGAGCCTCGCTCTGGATTAGCTGGGAAAGGAGATCAGAGAAGACCTTTAAGAAAACTCCCTTCCGTGGGTGTTCCAGGGCGAATAGGCATTCTTCAGACTAGGAAGGTGGTAAAGGGCTTTCATTGCAAAGGGAACAGCAAAGGCAAGAAAGGATGAGTCAGTACACCACTCTCAGGAAATGCAAAGGACTCCTGGGTGGCTGAAAAAATAGCACAGTGGAAAGGGTGAGAGAGACAGAGGAGGCTGGTAACCACATAATTCCTTAGAAAATCATTAAAGGTTTCCTTTAAAAAACAGAACCTCAAGTAGCAGCTGGCAGGTGGCAGGAACTCACGGACGATTTATTTAACGAATATATGATCAAATTTGCATTTCACAAAGCCCCTTCTGGTGGCAGCAGAGGGGACATCCACTTGGTGGGGCCTGCAGAGCCAGCTGAGCCGTTAGAACCAGCAGGGAGGGAGGGTGGAAATACAGGAAGAAGGGGACGCTCACGGCTGTGCAGGAGAGCTATTAGCTAGGCTGGGCCTTATTATTCCACCTTAAAAAATACTTTAGAGCCTCCAAGATTTGAAGAAACTAATTCAACAGACATTTCCTGAAGACCTACCAGGGACCAGGAGTTGGGCCGGTTGTTGGTGATACCAGTGAACCCAATGTGTCAGATGCGGACAGAGCCTACCCTTAGCATGGAAGATAGATTGAGTAATTCATCTCTGCTGTTGATTTATATTACCGTCTCTGCTGGTATTTCTTACCTTTTAGAGAAAGTAAGGAATGAAATGTTTTTAACTGCTAGATATATTATGCAGGCATTTGTGTGTTTAATTCTTTGTTCTTTTTAAGAATTATATGGTGACGCGTTATTTATTCTCCAGCAACAGGAAACATTTTTCAGAGGTATGTGATAATAGAGATTCACATAACAATTCCGGCATTCACAATCCTGGGTCTGTTGTAATCACAAAGGACATGAGGAATTTTTTTACTACTACGACTTCTTATCAAGTATCTTTAAGTGCTGCCTTTTAAACTATTTTTTACTTTGTTTACCGTTTCTTTCTGGAGAGAAATGGAAGGAGAGGAAGGTGTCCCTGCACTTTGGCCCCTCTCGGTGTCCAAACCCTTCCTCTCTTTGTGTCTTCCTCATGCTGGTCCACATTAGCAATTCTGTTTTTCTGAGCTACTGCTCCTCTTCCCACTAGTCTGAATCTGGAGATCCCATGTGTTTGAGCAGAATAAATCTAGAGGAAAAAAGTGAGGATGGGCAAGGAGGAACAGCACATGGGGTCATATTCATTCAGGGGTTTTATATTTGACAAGAAATGGCATCATACTATCTCAGTTTCCCCAAGTCAGTCAGTCTTTGAGGCCAAACCATTTGCAACTACTTCTTATAGATCCAGAATTCCAGCCCCAGAGACATGTCCCCGTGGCTCTGGGACTGTCTTCTGGACCATTAAGGAACTCCATCAAACTCACGAAGACCATTGTTAAAATCCCCAGGGCTGTGGATGCATTCAGAACCCCATCTTTGTATGGCATCTGGCTACCTTACAAAGAGCCTTCCTTTCTGCTCTCATTCAGTCTTTCCAAGGCTCTGTAATAGAGGTGAGGTTTCATCGTTTTGTAGATGACCAGACATCTGGGCGGGTAAGAGAATACACCAGGCCTTGAAACCCATGTTGATGATGTGAATTGAGAACTCTTTGCACCTGGACATGGTCAGGAGGTAGGTCATTTTCACAACCAGGCACTGCATGCAGATATCACATGGCCAGGAGTCCTCAAGTTCTTTGTCATGGTACGTGCCCCATGTGTGTGAAATGAGAAGTGACCTAGACTTGGCACTAACCAGTAACTGCTGTGTTTATTCAGGTCTCCTGTCCTGAGACATTTGTGGGCATATTTGGGGGGAGTAGAATGGGACACCAGGAAAGGAAAAGGCTCAAACTTCTGTTTCTACTACGTCAAACCGTGAGTGTTTATAGTTAGGGTGTCATGGGAAAATAGAAGTCAGCTGTGCCTCTCGTGGTTGAGATCAAACGACCCAGGCAGGAGGAGACATCCAGCCTGCCCTTTCTCCTCCAGATTTCTTTTCTCACACAACCCTGTTTATTGTCTGGGCAGAGGAGGCCAAAGCAAATCAAAACACCCAACCCCTGTAGTTGGCTGCCCTTGTTTGCGTCTCTACTTCCACAGAGACTAGGAGGGAGAAGATTACAACACACCACATCCTATAAACCAGTAAGCCTCACAGCAATATCAACATTCAGTATTTTATATATGGGAAGAGGGACGGGTGAGATGTAACCTTAGGGAAAACAGAGGCAGAGATGAACAAGGGGAAAAGCTCTATAAAAAGATTGTTTTTAATAAAACCCTTTTCAGATACTTCCTTCTATCTTTGCCTCCTCAGTGCAGTCTCTCTCCCCCTTCTAATTCACCCAGTGGTGGTGGTTTAAAAGTCAGGGATGGTGGAGATAAAGCATTCCTTTTTAATGATGTCCTTACAAAGGACCTCCCTGCCACTTCCAGCTGTGCTCATCCTGCAACTTCTGCATGCCCCCCGAGCCAGCCGACGTGATCCCCTGCAGGATTACATTGCAAGGAGGGTTGGTTGGCTTTTCTTCATAGATCCTGATGAATATGGAACAAACAAATTTCAACAGAATCAAAATGTTATTGTTAAGCACTTTAGAGTAAGGACATTAAATGCTTCTCACAGCAAACCATAAGGAGCATTGAGAGTTAATCTCAAGAAGGACATAGATCCATCGATCCTCATGTCTTCCCATTGAAATCTGTTTCTCCTGCTTGCTGGCGGTTATGTATATCACAGTGGGCATTCTCTCTCTTCAGCAATTCAGAGCATGTGAAATTACACACCGTGCTCATGGTGAAGTCGGATCCCTGTTATCAGAGATTGATTTAACTGCTATTCTATTTTCACAATAGCAGCCAAACAACTTGCTTATGCTTTTTCTCTCAGTATCTAATTTTATAAAGTAGAGGCATCTTAGTGCCCTGCTTTTTTAGAAGGATCAAACTACAGTACATCAGTCTGCATTAAGAATTCCCATTACAACAAAGAAACCACAGGCACATTCAAGGACTGCACGGTTGAAACACTCCAGACCACTTTACATGTTTGAGAGATTAAATAACAATTCTCTACCATTGTGTAGTCTTATAATATTCCCAGAATGCCTGTATGTTAACTAATTTGATCCTACTGATGGTCCTGTAATGACGGGGGTGCATTATCCATGTCGTGTAGAAAGAACACAGGGGGAAAGCATTTGCCTTGAGTTTCACAGCTGATGAGAAAAAAGCCAGTACTAAATCCAAAATACCAAACCAGAAAACTAGATGGATCTGGCCACCTATCATTGCAGTGGCCTGGGGCAGTGCAGAAAAGGAAGAGACCAGTTTAAATGTGTTGGAATGATTTCATGGTGCTGCAGAACTGTATTTCCAGCCTCACTCAGAGAAGGACGTTGTCACAGAGATTTGACAGGTTGGCACCCATGCCATACAAAGCTGTTTGTCAATGGCCCTCAATCCTGTTCCAACCCATGTCATGTTATAGAAGGAAGAGGCGTGTGGGGTGCAGTGGGAGGGAAGGTGGAGCAGGGGCTGAGGTTTCTGACGTTGCTATCAGGCCATTCCCTGCTGCACAAAACAAATCAAGCTGTTGGTATTCCAGCAATCTCCCACTATTCCAGGCTTCCAGAAGCTCATAACATTGTAAATCAGTGTTTCTTCCCAGGGTCTGGTACCCATATATCAAAAAGTCCTCCACCACATACACTTTATTTGCCAAATGGGAAAAATTGAGTACTTAGTAAGAAAGCACTAAAAAATGCAGCCTGAAGAAGAAGGAATTGAAAAGTTAAGACTTTTATGTAATCACAAAGCCGTTCCATTTCATGTAAGTTCCTTATGAGAAGACAATAGAAAGAAGCATTTTAATTTTTGCCTCTGAACATAGCTGACAATAATTCTTTGACTGTTTGGCTTCTCGGTGGTTAATTTTAGACTGCTAATATTAACATCCCCTCACTGATTATTCTTAATTAACCTTACTCCTGAGCCATTGTTAAATGCCAAAAATCTGCATCCTTAGAATATTCTTAGTGAAGGCTGTGGTTTATAGGAGCCTGACAAGATTATTCCCTACTCCCATCCCTGTAGGTTGCAGCCCCTATACCCAAATCGACCAAATTTTCCCTGTGGGCATCCATCCCACCAATCCTTTCTGCCATTTGGGAAAGACAAATGCACAAGAATATTTAAGGCAAGCACATATGAGACCGTATATTGATGTATGTATGTGAACGTTGTAGAGGGTCTCTTATGCGCCTTCCCTCATCATGAAGCAGCCATGGGTTTTTATGGTGCAGCTCCCACTACCTCCAACATCACCGTCAACCAGCCAACACATAGTGTTTCTCTGTCCCTGTGATTGGTTCAGGGGCGGGGATGGCACCTTTCTCAGTAGAATGAAGTTCAGGATTTTTTCTTTCAGGAGTTGGAATAGTGCCCCCTTTCTTCTTGACAATGGGATGTGGGGATGAGATGCCTGGAACTGCTGTAGCCATTTTGTGACAATAAGGGAAGTCTGCTTGACTGAAAAGAGGAACACAGAGCTGAGAGAATTGTGGAGAAATGAGTCCTGAGTAAACCCTGCTGACCTATTCATTTATAAGCAAGCAATTTCCCATTATGATCTGGTTCAATTTGAGGTGGATTTTCTGTTAATTTGGAACCCAAATATCATAGCTAGTATAGTGATTATGCAGTCATACTTCATGACCCTTGACAAAATCGTTCCAGAACTGGTTATACTCATATAGCCAGACAGTCCCACCACCAAGAAAGAAAAATAAGTTCAATCTTTTTTCCAGGAAAGGGACTCAAAAACCTAAAGCACTCGGCCTCATACATACAGTTCTTATAGAGACATCTGACAGAGGGAATAATGAAGGAAAAAGCAAAAGATGGAAACTTTGGGGGACTTTCCTGCCTCTTCATGTCTGGGGGGGAAGTGACAAAACCTGCTTTCTCAATCTGAGCCCCACTCGTCTCCT
>NW_003852508.1:3746026-3748437 GCF_000181295.1 Otolemur garnettii | reverse complement strand
AATTCTCTTCTCTACCCAACCTTCTACTTCTTCATGTGATTTTTACTAAAAATGCAAATTGTAATTTTACAAACAGAATGAAGAAATAACTAAGAAAAAAGAAAGTCTGCCAAATAACCTATATGAATCAAAAAGAGATTCAAATCCCATTTCTAATATTTCATCTGTTCTCTAAACATCCTACATAGGCAGAGGAAACACGTGTGGGGAGTATACTGGCTATAAATATTAAGATAAGCTGATGACGCTTAACTTTCCGTCTTTAACCCCAACTTCCTACTAGGCCCTTCTAAGGACCAGAAGAAAAAATGTCTCCTTTGCCCTCTGAAGGTTTGCTGAAAAATCAACTAACAAAAGGCCAATTAAGCCGGGCACATGGCTCACACCTGTAATCCCAGCAATTGGGGGGCCAAGGCGGGTGGATTGCCTGAGCTCACTGGCTCGAGACCAGCCTGAGCAAGAGGGAGATCCCTGTCTCTCAAAAGAGCCAGGCGTATTGGTGGGTGTCTGTAGTCCCAGCTACTTGGGAGGCTGACGCAAAAAGAATTGCTTGAGCCCAAGAGTTTGAGGTAGCTGTGAACTATGATCCCACAGCTCTCTACTGAGGGTGACAAAGTGAGACTCTGTCTAAAAAAAGAAAAAAAAGGCAGAAGAATAGGAAAAAATGGCAAAGTTATTAGCTAGCATGAGGGGAAATCACAGAGGGAATATCAAGTGGATTTATGGACTCTACTTCTTAAAGGAAATGAAGATGGGAAAGTATGGATGATTTTAGGGGGGTTGTAAACTATTTTTAGGGAGATTCAACAGGCTTGAAGAACATACAGTATCCTAAAACAAAGTCTGTTGAGCCCACAGACAAGACAGAGTGGATTGGGATAAGAGTCTAGGTGTGCTGATGTATTTCTTTCTATGATGTAAGTTCAATGAATGAAAACTCAAGGAAGGAACCAGAGACTATTGTATTCTTGAGTAGCTCCGGACTTGAGGCAGATAAGGGAATTTCAGGGAACAACTTTGTCCTGGGTTTTGGGAGAGACAGGAAGGAGGAAAAGGTCAGAAGGACTGAGGCTTCTTCAGTTCAACATGTCAAAGTACCATATGTTGGGGAATTAGTTTCAGAGCCCAAACATGCCCCTGAAATTTGCCTAGAAGTTTCCCACACTAAAAGCTGGGTTGGTAGCTCTGAAAGGAAAAACTAAGTTTATAGCTGAGTGACCAAGGATCTCATTAAGCCAGTCTCCCATTTCTGGAAATAGCCCCGCCCAATTAAACAGGCATATCTCATTTCAGAAGATGTTGTTGCAGACTGTCTTTCAAAGAGAATATAAACAAAAGTTAATGTTTAGAACAATCAATAAACCGATTTCCTTAGAGTCTAGAAGGCAGTCCGTTGAGGTGTCTAGATGTTAGACTCAAAGCACCTTCAGTTAAATTGGAAGTAGTCAACGGCAATCTGACAAAAGTTTCTCACCTAGTTTGTACATCAGGGGTTGTCTGTACACAGGTTTTAGCTTGCACTTAATTTTTAATAGTGATTTCAAGTGAGAAAAATGGGAGAAAAATTTGAAAATCTTACTTTGTAGACCTGTAGTCAGGAAAGAATTCAGGATTCAGTCAATATCATGGACAAATAGTAAAAACTCTAAAGCAAGGAACAAGGCTAGAATCTAATAACAGACGTACTATAGTTTTCTTCTGAAATATAATTATTCTCTCTCCTGTCCCCCTTTTCTACCAAAGACAAATCATAATTTGCAAAATAAGATTTAGTCTATACAAGGTGTAATTATTTGTGTAAAGGGCAGCAAAAATAGTGACTGGCCATATAGGCTCTTCTTAATTTGGCTCTGCAGGAGCTTTTTATCAGGAATTTCAAATTAGATGCGTAAGGGGCTAGGAAACCAAACCAAGGATGCTGTGCCTGTAATACTGTACAAACTGGGTCAATTCCTCTCTTCTCGGGGGTCCCAAAATACCTTGAGGTTTCTGAGTCTGTTGGAGAGTGATATTCTTGGCTTACCAAAAGGTCAGGAACCTTGTTAAGGAATTGGGTACACCAGGTACCACCAGGCCGGTCTTCCCAAGGGCTTTTGATCAGCTCTTTAAAGTCAACCTCAGTTTCTCAAAGCACGCTGGTTATATATGAAAATATGCCATTCTAGTGAAAGCTTTGGTAAAATAACCAGGGTATCCAATTGTGTCCTGTTACAAAAGAAAACAGATACTTACTCAACGCATGCAATTAATTATGTTGCTATAAATTATGAATACTTACAAATAGTTTCCAAATTCTGGAGAAATCAGAGAGAAAGTAAATGTCTCAATTCTGCTTGTGAAATTGTACTTTATCCAATTGCTGTCAGGTATATATAGTTACATATATATATGTATGTGTATATATACACACA
>NW_003852508.1:3744829-3745891 GCF_000181295.1 Otolemur garnettii | reverse complement strand
AAATGTCTCAATTCTGCTTGTGAAATTGTACTTTATCCAATTGCTGTCAGGTATATATAGTTACATATATATATGTATGTGTATATATACACACACAAAAAATTCTTAATTCTGGGAAACAAAAAACATAAGGAGAATCAGCAACTTTTTCATTTTGAGTCAGAATCTCACACTTTGTCGCCCTTGGTAGAGGGTCATGGCGTCATAGCTCACAGCAATCTCAGACTCTTGGCCTCAAGCGATCTTCTTACCTTAGTTTTTCATTTTTTTAATAGAGATGGGGTTTCACTCTTGCTTAGGCTGGTTTGGAATTCCTGAACTCAAGCGACTCACCCACCTCGGTCTCCCAGAGTCCTAGGATTAAAGGCATAAGCCACTGCACCCAGCCAAGAGAATCAGCAATGTTTGCAAAAAGTCACATAAAATAATTCCAGTCCTCCATCTGTTCTGTCCCATATAATTATTGTTTTGTTTGATGCTGGGTTAGCAATCATCATGAATGCTTCAGTTTTTTATTTTTATTCTAAATTATTTATTTTATTTTTACCTGATATTTTGGCTTGGCAATACATCAACTTTTTAGAGTCCTGGACATTTTTTACCTGGTCTAATGGTATATGATCTCTAAGGTCATCAGAAAACTATACTCAAAAGTACTTGTTAGGGTCCTTTGTATTAATTTCTTTAAAGAAAAACACAAATTTTGAATTTTAGCTGATTATAAACTGCTTTTTGAGAATAATCAAAGTAAAACAATAATTGTCTGTGGATAACAAAAGCCTTAGAATAGCCATGGTGAAAGATGCAATTGGAAGGACATTTAGTTATTTCTGTGGCTTGCAACAACTTAGCATAATAATGATAATTATGACTGATAACATATACCAAGACATCAGATTTTTAGGAATTAGAACACATATTAATAACACATTGATACAAATATAACTCAAAGAAACTTAAACACCATTTCTTATTTGACAATTCTTCCCATATGGCTTTTCCATACCAAATAAGCCTATTCTGTCTTTCTTAGACTTCCAGGGTTTTTGTTTTGTTTTTTGG
>NW_003852508.1:3741382-3744137 GCF_000181295.1 Otolemur garnettii | reverse complement strand
CAGCTCTACTAAAAATAGAAAAACTAGCCAAGCTTAGTAACAGGTACCTATAGTCCAGCTACTCAGGAGGCTGAGACAAGAGGATTGCTTGAGCCCAAGCCTTTGAAGTTGTTGCTGGGAACTATGACGCCATGATACTCTAGCCAGGGCAGCAGAGTGAGACCAAAAAAAAAAGAAGGAAAGAAAAGAAAGAGAGAGAGAAAGAAAAGAAAACCTTATTCAAGAGAAAAAAAACCTAACTATACCCTTGTATCAGCATATTATTAATATTCAACCTAATTTTAATAAAATATAACCAGACCCATTCAATCTCAATCTGCTTTGGCCACACAAGATAGGATTTCCATAAACCTCTTATAACCTCTTATAAAAAATTTTCTATTCTTTTCCCCCAGTTTCCTATATTTATTCAATTTATCTCATTTTTTCTTCTTTCATTTTGAAACAATTTTCAAATAACTTATAAACTAGACAAAATCACCTTTATCCCCAATAAAATTGTATTTTCAGATTCTATAATTTTCTTGATAAAACATATCTTTCATTATATGTCCTATGTAAATAATTGTTTCCCTTCTCATCTCTGTAGGCAGCTTGAGCCTACAAAAAATTTAAACTTTGTGTTACCCCAGATGTTTGCGCTTCAGTTTATCAAGAGAATTTCTGTGGTCTTTCTTTTAATCTGATCTTCTCATAAATACAAATTAAGGCAATTGTAATCAGAGAGCTCTAAAATTCTTTTAAATTTCAGCATCTTTCTAATTTAAAGGATCCATCTTTTGACCACTGATTAGAACTTCCAGCTTCCAACGTACTTATTCCAATAGCAACTCAATCCAATAACCTCGTCATGGAAAGCCCAAGATATAATTTTCCAAGTTTAGAATGAGGTATTTCCTGGGGAGGGCACAGAAGAGGCAACTCAAAGAGCCCCTAAAATATTTTCTCTCAGGAATAGGCTAAAATAGTAAAAGGCTTTTGTCGCCATAGAATAGACAGGTAAGGATGACATTTGTACAGTGCCTCTGATTACCCACAAATCTGGGGGAGCCACTGGTGACAGGCCCATTAATCTGTGGCACTGGGTAGGCCGTTTTGAAACTGGACTTTCCCAGCACTAACTGGGCAACCAGGGTCGAAATAACAAAAGTCCCACCAAGATGGGACTCCTTAAGACAAACTTTCCGAAGAGTTTGGCACATCTGGAACAAAAAGTATGCAGCGTACAATCTTACATGTCTTTGGCTCCTAGCCATTTTCAGACTGGCTGCCCAGTACGACCCCAAAACAACGCCCCCTGAATGGTAGAGACCAAGCAAGAATGTTCCCACCTGGTCACAAGTCAAGCTCTCAAGGACAAACCAGCAAGATGACAGGGGAACTTTATCTGCTTTCTATTTGCCGGGGGTAGGGGTGGGAGGTGTGGGGGGGAGAAGGGGGGCCCACAGCAAAGTTCATGTGCCAGTTGATCAGAACTGCCAAACTGACCCGTCTGCAGGACTAACTGGAGCAACAGGCTTACGTTCTGGGCTTTTCAGCCTGTGTTCCACCCTGGGGCAGCTTTTGTTACAGAACCACACAGAAAGGCAAAGCCTAGGTGGGGAGGAAAGAGATCAAACAACATGAATATTCATACCAAAAAGTGCACCAAAGCCACTACACCCAAGACTAGTCACACAAATTCTTTTCTATCATTAATCAAGACTTTGCAGAGAAAAAAAGATACATAAGTGTTTACCATCCCCTCGACTGGAATCCACAGAAAGAGATGCCAGGAGCCTGGCTGGCTGGTGCGAGATTGTTAGTGTTCTGCTGGCCTGTCGGGTTCCCTTGAATGCAGCTCCCAGGACAGAGTGGTTTGGGTATCCCACTCACTGTGCCAGAACTGTAGGGGCCAAGGGAGAATTCCCCTGTGCCCCTTGAAGTTTTCCTAAAAACTCAGCTGACAAAAGGCAGATTAATGGGAGAAATGGCGTATGGATTTATTACTGTGCATGATTTTAGGAGGGTAGTAAGTGACTTAGGAGAATTCAGGGGCTTGAAATGTGCAGTGGCTTGTGACAAAGTCTGTTGGACCCCCAGAGCAGACAATGATTGGTGGAATTCTGTTCAGGTGTCAATGAACTTTATATGGCCTTTCTTCCTGTGATATGAATTCAGTTAATGAAATCTCAGGGAAGAGACCATAGATTACTGTTTTCTTCTTTGGCAGGTTCAGACTTCAGGCAGAGGAGGGAGCTTCAGAGAGCAACTTCTTCCTGTGCTTTAGGAGGAAGGATTGAGAGGCTTTGAGTCTTCGGTGATACATGTGGATGTATCAGCTCCTGAGCCCCAATACATAAAATTTATTTATCCAAGTGCTTCCTTACAGTTATTCAATTGATGTCTAATAGCGTCTCAAACTTGGCATGTCCAAAAAGGGATAGGTGCTTGGTATTTGCCACCAAAGTTGGCTCCACTCAAAACATGGGAGTCCCTTGGTCCTCAGTGATGACACCTTCCCTACCTCTCCTTGGCCATGTAAATGCCTGGGATCCTGTTGGTCCTACCTCGGTTTACTCTGGATCTCATCCCCTCTCCCGCTTCTTTAAAAGAGACAATTTTCCCTTAAGCTGTAGCGATTTTCTCCTAACTTGGCTCCCTTCTCTCCCCTTTCTCATCCTTATTCCCTCTGTAATCTGTTTTCCCCACAGCAGCCAGAGTTTTAAAGCTCTACATCAGATATTCTGCTTTACACTGGAATATGCGGCTGTGC
>NW_003852508.1:3708959-3739339 GCF_000181295.1 Otolemur garnettii | reverse complement strand
ATATGATATGATGTGATGGCAGAGAAAGGCACAAAGGCCTACTGGGGGCTTATGGGGCCTTGTCTAATTACTTTATTTGATTCCCCTGAGAATTTTTTACCTTTGGAGCAATGCACCACAGTAAGATACGAGTCGGAGGAAAAGTAGGAGGTGTGTGATTGTGAAGAGTGGTGAGGGTAAAAGGAGAACTAGAGTAACACCTCCCCCTCAACGACAGGTGCACTCTGAGGCAGATCCGTTTCACCAGAATATAGATGAATGCTAAAGAGCTAAAATTTATTCCTTTGAAATGATCGGTTTTCTTATTTCTCCTGGAAAGTCTTCCTGTACCCCAAGGAGTGTGAATACTCCGACTTGAAGACTGCTAGGCAAAGAAGCCCTGTTTCCTTTGGCTGCTGCTGTTAGGGTCATGCCACATTGCTCCTGACACACATAATCCAATCTGATTCTGTCCCAAGTATATGGCTAAGTTGATCTAGGTAAATACTACCCCCCAAACCTAGAAGTTCCCGTAGTCTGCAATCCCTGTTCTGTGCAGACACCTGAACCTGGGCATGCCTGGCACGAGAACAAGTTTGCAAGAGCTCTTCCTGTGCCATGCAGAGCCCAGGACTTCACATATCAGAGTTCCCTTGTTCTCACAGGTTGTGCAAGCTCACGTGCCCACCTGCCATTTTACCCAGGGCATGCCTGCAATGCCAAGGTGGCTATGATGAGGTGGGTTTACAGCAGCATGCATGCTGTCTCCAAGGTTCCACCTCCCCTTCCACCCTTCAACCAGCCTCGCGATAAGAAGAGTGGGTGATGTCTCTTTTTCTCAATTTGCAAAACCAGGATAGGTGTTAATTCTTTCAGCATAGAAAACCCACCTTGCTATTAAAAGTCAGTGTCTCTTTCAGTGTGATGTGTAGATACTGTCATCTATTGATCTGAGATGCTGTCAGACCTATTGACTCAAATTTATGGCATACAACCTGAGAATCTGCACTTTCCAACAGGACCACAGGTCAGGTTTTCTCTTGGAGAAAATATCATGTATAACAGCGTACATACATACACGCATGTGTGTTTCAACAAATAATTATTTAAAAACCTGTATGCCCACTCAGCTAACGATGTGAAACACTGCCAGTGTATCTGAATCCTCCTAGGCACACCCTTCTTAGTAACATCTCCATTCTATCTCTCCGCCTTCCTGAGGTTACTTCTAGCCTTAATTTGTATTGTTTCTTTGATTTTTAAAAAAACATTTACCACATATACATATATTTCTAAAATTGTATGGTCACTTCTGAAATTTTAAAAAATGTGATTGTCCTGTTTGTTCCCCTGAGACTGGCTTTTCTCATTCAGTAGCATGTTTGCAGGATTCATCCTTGGTGATGTGTGCAGTTGTCATTTGCGTAGTTTCCACTGGTGTATAATATTCCAATTTTTGGAGAACTACAGTTCATTTTCCTATAGATAGAAATGTTTGTTGTTTTTAGTCTTGTTTTGTAATTATGATATAAAGTTGTTATTCCTATAGAGTTCTCCTGGGGTCCAGTGCATGAGTGCTTTTCAGAATGGGGTGGTACGAATATGTTGAACTTTTTAGCAATTAACACCAAATTGTTTTCTTCCAAAGTGCTACACCAACTTATTCTATTGAGCAAAGATGTGGGTTTCCATGTCTATCTCTTGGCACTAACAAACTTTCACTGAAAAACTGATAGTTGAGAAATGGCTTCTCATTATGGTCTTAATTTATGTCTCCTTGCTTGCTAATGATGTTGTGCATTTACTGATATTTTTCATTCATTTCCTGTTATTTGTGTTCTCACAGCTTTTGCCCATTTCTTATAAGCCATGCATCTTTTTTGTTTTGATACTAATCTTTTGCTTATATGTGTTTTAAATATCTTCTCTCTGTGGCTTACCTTTTCACTTTATGATTTATTGATGAAAATGTTCTTTCCTTTTTTTTTTAAAGTAAATTTATTTCAGGTTAATGTGAGGGTACAAACAACCAGGTCAAAATACTTGATTTTGTTAGTGAAATCTAAATATTTGATTTTGTGGTTATGTCTGAAAAACAAAAGTGTGCCAAACAACCCCACCCCATGTCCATTCAGTGAGAGCACCCCAACCCCTCCCCCTCCTTCACCCTCCTCAACAACTTGAATTGAAATGAGTTTTTCTCCTATTTGGGCCTTAGACCGTCTACTGGCTTCTACTAAGTACTGGATATTTGCTTTTCCATTCTTGCAATACTTTACTAAGAAGAATGTTTTTCAGCTTCATCTGGGATATTACGAAAGATGCAAAGTCACTATCTTTTTTGTGGCTGAATAGTATTCCACAGTATGCAGGTACCACAATTTGTCAATCCATTCCTGAGTTGATGGACATTTATGTTGTTTATTGCAGTTCAATTTACAATCATCAAAACATGAAATATTTCTAATTTTAATATAATTAAAGTAATTTTTATGATTTTTGCATCTTGGTAATAAACACTTCACTATCCCACAGTCATGAAGATACTTTATGTTTTCTACTTGACCTTTTAACATTTTGCCTTTCACAGTTAAATTCTTAATTCATCTGGTCTTGGGGGGGGGTGTGTGTATGTCTGTGTGACAAAGGCCTAAGTTGATTTTTTCCCATATGGATAACTAGTTGTTCCAGTTCTGTCTAAGAAAGAGTTCATCATTTCCCTGCTGATCTGCAATCCCACCTCCATCACTGATCACGTTTCTCTATAAATGAAGATCTGCTTCTGACGTGTCTGTCTAACCTCATGCCAGTTCCTCTGTCTTAATGACTATAACTTTATATTGACTCTTGATAGCTGGTAGGATAAGGAGTAGCTCATGCTAGTCTTCAAAAGTGCCTGGCCTGTTCCTGACTCTTTGCTCTTCCGTTATAGCTGGGATTCAGCATATCCAAGTCCACACAAAAAGTTAAAATATTGATTGGACTTGTATACAATCTGTAGATAAATTTGGGGGAAACGGACATCTTGACAATACTGTTTTCTAATATGTGAACGTGATGTATTTACATTAATATCCCTTTTGATGTCTTTTAAGCAAATTTTGTAATTTCCTTCAGAAATAACGTTCATACATATCTTTTGTTATATGAATTGCTAGGTACTGTATATTTTTGTGAATGAAGTGTTTTTACATAATGTTTTCTGTATCTTGCTAATGTATAGACATTCAAATGCTTTTAAATTTTAATTATTCATTTATTTACCCTGCTCAATTCTCTCTCTGCTGTATGACTGCAGGTTTTTTTATATTTTTGTACATAGTTACATATATTATCTCTGAACACTGGCAGTTTTGTGGCTTCTTTCCAATTCCGCAATCCTTTTTGTCCTTCTGTCCTTGTTGCATTAATTCTGTTGAATAAAAACGATGATCTTAGCATCCTTCTCTTATTCTTGACTTTAAAGAAAAGCTTTGAGCACTTCATTGCTGGGTATGATGTTTGCAGATTAGAAACAGAATAGACTCCATCTAGGTTACATGACCCCTTTTTTAATCTTATAACACTGTTTCACTTTGTACTGCATTTTCAGTGCTTTCTTTAGACATAGTTTGTGGTATACTAATTCCCATTCAGCATCATCTAAGCTGCTATTTAAACCATCCATTGATTTTCTACTTTCATTTATTATATGATTTAATTCTATAAAATTAGTTTAATCATTTTATAGTCCCTTATTCATCATATTTGCTTCTTTAGAATATTTAATAATTTATGCTCTATCTCAGGGATTGGCTAGCTATGGCCGACAGGCCAAACCCAGCCCAACCGATCTTTATAAATAGTATCTTATTAAAACTCAGCCAAACTCCTTTGTTTCACTTTATCTTGGTAGTTCACCCTACAATGGCAGAATTCAGTAGTTGCTGGAGATCGTGGGTGGGGGTGGGGGACGCCTACAAATCTCATATATTTACCATGTGGCTCTTTACAGAAAAGCTTTTCTAACCCTTGGACTATGTGACAATTTCAACATCACCAGGCTGTTTCTACTGACTTTTGCTCAGGGTGGCTTGTTTCCTGACATGCTTTATAATTTTTGATTGTGAGTTCATAGTTGGTGGAACTTTATACATAGGAGCTCTTTGAGGCTGGGTTTAAGATAGATTTCTCTAGATTTGCACTTGTTCCAGGAATCTAGAGGCAGGACATAGCATAGCATAGGTTAAGGTCACCCAGGAAACAGACTTGAGAAGGAGGTGTTCATGGGGTCACTTTCTTGGGGGAGGCTCGCACAAACAACATCTATAAGGCAATGAGTGAGGCTAAGGCCAGAGGGAGACTTGGACTGCACACAATTACAGTAGGTTTCATGGGAAACTGTTAAACTGGGTTGGCCCTTCAGCAGCATCTCAAATTAAGGCAAGGGGACCAGGTGTTTGCCCCTCCGTATAAGCCAGGGTTTACACATGGGCTGCCCTTGGGGAGTGGTCTTCATCCTGAGTGATGTACCTCCTTTCAGCTAATAGCAATTGCTTAAGATGGACTCAACCATGAACCATGAGCAAGTAATAATTTGCAGCTAGAGGAATGAACGCTTCAGTTCCACCGGCGGGATTTGAGCAGCACAGGGCAATAAATACATCAAGAAACCGCCAATGAGAGGGTTACTTTAACACAGTTTCTTAGCTTGGAGATTTTTGGATAGCATAGGTAATTTGAATTTTATTTCTAATCCTTCTAGAGGGCTAACTTGTGTTTTTAAATTCTTACTGGTAACCGTATTTTCCTCTCTATCTAGAGTCAAGTTCAAGACAGACAAGTTTCCCTGCTGTCTGCCTTCCCAAGGCATTATTTCCTAATCATCTTTTCACTGAGTTGGTTATCTTTAAGGCTTTTTGGAAGCAGGGGTCTCTGATCTGAATTTCCACTTTCCTCAGAGCATTAAGAAATATCAAGATCAGGGTAACCAGGGTAACCAGTGGCCCCAATGTTAGCTTAACTCATCATTTTGGGCTTCTTAAAATTTCCCTTATCTATTGCCACCCTATTTGTGCATACTAAAAGATACACCCCATACATGCACACACACACACATTTCAGCATTGCTAAGTGCTTTCTATTGGAAGGAGATTTCAAGGTATCTAGCTCAACAAATTATGCTAGCAGTTAGAGTCCCAGGTAAATATTATGCATAGTCAATTTCTAAACCATTAAACTAATACAGGCTGATGGCCATCAATCTATTTGGCCCCAAATTTTCTAGTTTCTTTTTTTTTTTTGAGACGGATCCTCAAGCTATCCCCCTGAGTAGAGTGCCATGGCATCATGCTCACAGCAACCTCCAACTCCTGGGCTCAAGCGAGTCTCCTGCCTCAGCCTCCCAAGTAGCTGGGACTACAGGTGCCCGCCACAACGCCTGGCCATTTTTTGGTTGCAGCCGTCATTGTTGTTTGGCAGGCCCGGGCTGGGGATTTGGACCCGCCACCTTAGGTGTATGTGGCTGGTGCCTTAGCTGCTTGAGCCACAGGCACCGAGCCAATTTTCTAGTTTCAAGCATCAAAGTCCTTCCATATCATTTTGTCTGATCACTCCAGCTAAACCTTTTTAATGCACAGTTTCTATATAATTCATGAAACATTTACCACGTGGTAACTTATAATAATAACAAAGGTATTGTCTCATGTCCTAGATTATTTATCTCTGGAAGTTCTGCCCTCATGTTTTGTAAGTCCTTTCCATTTTCCTCCCCACCAGAGACTTGCCTGGAATAACTGCTATGTGGATAACTGCAGAATAGTTTATTCTCCATCGTGGTAACGTTTTTCTCAGACTGAATCCCAGTCTTAAACACTACAAGAAAGGACTAAATTGAAGTGTGATGTAATGATTTAACACAATATATATCAAGTCCGTGAGACTCAGTGAAGATAATATCTTACTGTAAGAAATTAATTTTATGACATGATTACTTTTTATTGCTTTTTTCTCTCTGATTTATGTTAATGGGAGAAGAAACTCTCAAAGCTTACAGAGTAAGCCAATTTTAGGGCAGTTAAAAGATGGTAGGGTTTACGACAAGCCAATTTCAATTCAATTCAGTAAATACTTACCGATCATCCATTACATGTGAGATGCCGTGGTAGGCATTCAATCTCTTGAGAAATTTTGTTATAAGTGAAGTCCATCAGTAAGGCTTTTGTGCATTTTTCTTTCCTCTGCTGGTAAAATAGCTGCAATGAACAAAAAGCAAAAATAAAGTCATCACTGCTGCCTAACTTTAATCCAAGGGTGAAGTCTAAATCTTTATGTCTTAAGCAAACTGCCACAGGGAGCTTCTTCGTGTTCAGAGTACTTTATATTGGAACTATAAACCATATCTAAAGAAGGGAGAACTCGTTTAGCTCTCTAGAGGATGCTCTGCCAAGTCGTCTCTTTTTTTATTGCTTTTTAATGAAATTTTTCATGTGCATCAAAACACAATCTTTCAACAAAGGAAATGCATCTCTGAGACCCAGGTATTCTATAATAGAGAATCTACATGTGAGCATTAATTTTTCTAGATGAAATTACCTAATGGATCTCTTTGTGCTCAAGGATAAGATTTTTCAAAGTCAAGTAAGCATCCTAATTATTAACTTTTCCACAAGATACAAGCTTTCAGAAAGTTCAGCAAATATTTTAACCTGTCCTATTCTCTTTAAGAACGTGAGCTGTCTTATCTGTGGAGCGCCCTAAGTCTTCCCTTCTGAAATCACACATAGTTTTCTAAGCAGCTATCAAAATTAAAGGGGTGCTATAAAGAGAGGAAATTGGGGAGGAAGTTTTTTTAATGCCAATGTGCATATATTTACACCTGTGAAGACTGATTCAATAGTGAATTTAGTGATTGCATTAGTTTCTCTTACCTCATTCCTCTAAAAATAGTCAAAGTAAGTAAAGTTACTGTTATTGCACAGGGGGCTTTTGGTTTTAAGTAAGAAAAAAAACCTGACTCAGATTGACCTACAAAAGGAAGACATTGATTATATAACGGGGAGTCCAGAGGTAGAACAAGCTTAAGCTTAAAGAGTTGGTTGATTCAACAAGATCACTGCAGACCCACGTTCTTTACATCTCTCTGCTCCACACTCCACAGTGAGCTTAGAATGAATCTGCTTCACCCTAAACTCACTCCTTTCATAATTATAGGTTGCCAGTGACAGGCAAAATTATACGTTTCCTTTTTGCACTCTATAAGAGAGTGAATCTCCTCCACCATAGAATAATAATCCTCCTCCTTTAAACCTGATTGGGCCAATTTATAAAACATGTTCATACCCATCCCCCAAAGTAGCTCAGATTGGCTAATGAGGACTCAATCCTGATACGGGGTTGGGTGAATATTTAAGCAGAATCAGAGTCCTATTAAGGTTTGAGGAGAGAAAATCCACTGCCTTCATTTATTCTAATCTCCATGAAGGGAAACATTAAAAGTCCTTTGTTTTGTCTGGGTAAATTTGGTCTTTGGAAGTATTGAAAAATTGAACATGTGTGGCTTGTACCAATAGAGAAAACACCTCTATAGGACTTTCTCCAAAATTACTCCCCCTTTTTATTTTATATAGGGTTCTGCATTATATTTTATAAACTGGTCTATATCCCCCATCACCATTGTCGAAAATAACAAGACTGACAGTATGTATACTTCTCAGATGCCAAAGCGCTGCCTGAGCAGAAAGCAAATAGTAAATCCCAAATTAAGACACTGGCGAATGATTAGGTTCAAATGGCCACGGAAGGACAAAACAGAAACAGCAGCAGAAACAACAACAAGCTTAAATATGTTGAGAGTCAAGTCATATTGTTTTGTTTCTGGTGTTCAGGGTGAAGTGCCATAAGAGAGTCATTTGCTTTTTCAGTTCTAGAGAACAAGAAGAATGTTTTCCTGTGGAGGTAATGACAGTAGCTGTGATGTATTGAGTGGCTATAAATTAGGCATTTACCAGACAGTATCTCACTGGAACTGTGACTGTGAACCCAAGAGCCGCTACCTCTCTGGCACTTAGCACCACACCTGGTACATAATGTAACCTTCAAACATGTACTGGATGAAATCGTTGTCACAAAAACCTTATGCACAAACCGTACTCCGGTGTTTGCCCCCCCCCCGCCCCCGAATTTAAGGACAGGAACTCTTTGGCTCTAAATGTTTAAATATTTTGCTTAAGGGCACACATCAAGCGCTGAAGCCCAGATTGCAATCCAATCTTACTCCTTTTCCCCCTAACCAGAGCAGGAAATGCATCTAAGAAGATGAATCTGGTGACTGGGAGAGAGAAATAAAACGATGCATCTGAAGTTCAAGTGTTTTTAATACTAGAGCATTCATTAAGTTGGGAAAAGACACTGCAAATGCATCAGCTGATGGAAGTTTATTACAAGGAAACTTCAAAAAGAACAGGGACTACTCTAAGCCGGGCTCCTGGCTGTCGCAGCCCCTTGGATGCATTTACAAAGAGTAATGTGTGAGGTGCCTGCGCTGGCTGCTTTCCTGTGATGGCGACTCAGCTGGTACCGGCGTCTACATCTAATGCTCCCGGTGGTGCCAACTAACTTCTTTTTTTTATGTCTCAAGTCCAAACTCCCAAAGAAGAAATCCGACCGTATCAGCTGTCAGGCACTGTCCTGTAGAGTGAGCGGGATAGGGCAGAACTCTCCTGTCTTCCCCCCATCATCCTCTGACTGCCTTCAAGTTAGGTGTCACGCTAGGTGTGGGCCCCGGGGGGTGGTGGGGATGGAGTTGCAATATACCAAGCAAAGGCCACCTCAACAAGACACTGTGAGCAGGTCTTACCTTCTGAAGCCACCAGAGCATCTGAAGAGAATCACATTCTCTCTTCTCTTCAACAAATTAGAACACAACAAACCACAAGGGCTGGGTTGATACACTCAGGAATCCTCTGGGTATTAATGTTGGATAAAGTTTTTTAAAATGCTACAAATGCAAAATTGTAATAATGATATCAAACAAGCCCTTACTGTGGAATAATAACTATTCTAAGCACTTCACACATATGCTCGTTGTAGCCTCACAGTAACCCATTAGATACGTACCAGTATCCCCAACCCGTAAATAGGGGGACTGAGGTGCAGAGAAGTTAAACTTCCCCAAGTTCACACAGCTGACCCAGCAACCTTGGCACCAGAGTCTGGCTCCTACCACCCCGTCCTTCGTTTTCACAGGTAACTGAACTTTGTGGGAAGAAATAAAAACACTCCTGGGCCAGATGTTTGGGGGGAAATCTAGAGTTGAAAGAAAACATTGATGCTGTGTGGCTCTGGGAGTCAGGACCACAAAAGAGGGCCATTGAGGCTGGAGCTGTGATTGCAGCGCCTATGATGGGCAGAGGCGGAGAGCTGGCTGTGTCGCCTACAGGAAGCAGGGAGCCGCCAAGTGTGGAGAAAAACTCCTTCCCCCAGCCAGGAGAAACGGATGGAGGTTTTAGCCTATCAGGGATTTGGGAAATGGGGGTTGCCTATGAGAAGTGGAAACCCCAGGCTCCTACAATGAATGGATACCTTATTTACACTCTGCATGACATAGAAACTGAAACTAAAACAAAACTGGCCCTGGACCAGGCAGGAAAAGCTCCAGATTACTCTGTAGAAACCCTTCACACCCCAGGACTCCCGCAGAATAAACCAAAATTCATTGAATTTTCGCTTCCATGGAGTTCAGAGGTGAGTGAGCAGACAGATATTAAACAGAAATACAGAGGCATGTGACAAGGGTTAGGAAAGTGCAGAGCACCGGGAAAGTACAGGAACTAGGTGACCAAAACCAGCCGGGTATCCAGGAACAGCTCCCTGAGGATGGAACCTTCGAGCTGAGGTCTTGGGAGTCTATATTAGGTTGTTACAGCTGCCCAAAAAAGAACCACAGAATTTATTCTCACAAATCAGGTACTGGGCGTCTAAGATCAAGGTGCAGCTTGTTTTCTTTTGAGGTCTCTCACCGTGGCTGGAGATGGTGGCTTCTCCTCCCGCATCTGCCTGAGCTCTTCCCTCTCTGCTTGTCCCTGTCCCTCCTCTTAAAGAACAGAGTCATGTTGGATTAGGGTCTGCCCTATGGATGTCATTTTAACTTAATTACTTCTTAAAAGATGCTATCTCCAAACACAGTCCATTCTGGGATTGAGAGAGTTAGGACTTCAGCACATGAATTTGGAGGCGGGGACACAATTCAGATGTCCACACTGATGCACAACGCGCAGGAAGAGTTTCAGGTGAGTTTAACAAAATGTGGAGCAAAAAACCAGCGAAGCATTGTGGAGAGAAGAATAGAGGGAAAAGGGACTTTTAGGTCTTATCTTATTCAAGGGCGCAAATTACAGAGAATTATTCTAGACCCGAAGGAAAAGATGTCTGTTAAAGGATGTTTGTAAAATGTGTAAGAAAAAGATCACCGAAAAATGGAAATGGAATGCAGAGCTTCCAAGTTGTTAGGTATATAAATAATAATAAAAATAATAAAAAATAATAAAAATAATAAAAATAATTTTAAAAATGGTCAATCCAAGAAAGACAGGGAAGGGAAAGGAAAAGGCAATAAGAACCAATAACAAAAAAAATTATAACTGTAAATCCACGAACATTAGGTAGTACACTTAATGGGAACAAGTAAAATTGTCCAGTTAAAAATCAGAGCCTCCTACTGGATTTTTTAGTTTAATCTACAGTCATGGTGTTTGCAAGAGACATATCTAGAAAAAAAAGCATAAAGAAGAGATCCGCGAAGTGTGTCAGGCAAGCAGAAGGCCAGAGAGGCAGGCCTGTGGGGAAAACTGGAATTCAAGGTAAGAGCATTCGGTGAACCAAAGAAGGTTTTTCTAAGGAAACTATATGAATACAAGTTTTAGTCTATCCAGAAGATACAGTATTCATAAGCTTACATATAGTGACACATCATCCAACACATGAATCAAAATATTTTACTTTAAAAGCATATAGAGAAATCCAAACCTACAGTTGGTATATTAAATAAAATTGTCTCAAAAACTGTCAAATTCAGTGGACAAAAACAAGGACAGAAAAAATGAAAATATACTCAACAGGCTTAACTAGGTATATGTAGAATTTTATATATATGAAAAATAGAGGGCAGTGCCTGTGGCTCAAAGGAGTAGGGCGCCGGCCCCATATGCCGGAGGTGGCAGGTTCAAAGCCCTGGCCAAAAAAAAAGAAAAGAAAAATATACATTCTTCGCAAATATTCATAGATCATTTCTAAAAGTGGAATACATATTAGGCCATAAATATCAATGCACTAAAGTCTACAAAGTAGAAATCATGTAGTCCACGTTCTGTGACCTTAAGAAAATAAAACAATAATACAATACATTTTCCACCCTATATACACCTCACTGTTTGATTTTTTAACATTCTTCAAAATAACTTTTATTTTGAGACTAAAAGCTGAACTCCTTGACTATTACTTCTGAGTATCAATGAACATCACTTACTGAAACGTAAAGAATAGAGACCCCAGGTCAAGCTCATACTTCTTTAGTGTGTATGTCTACATGTATGTAATACAAAATAGATATACAAAAAATACATACAAAATATATATACAAAAATCCCACAATCCCAAAAATGACTCTTTAAAACAATAACTCTTTGGAAATTCTGATTTAAGGAATTTTTAAGAAAAAACATGAGTGACATTAGGATATAGGAAGGGAGACAAAACTATAATAAGATGAGAGTTCTTAAATTATAAGATATTTTAATTAGTAGTTTATGTTATTATGTATAAGTAAGTAGATGGTTTTCCAGGAAATGCGATTACCAAAATTAAAAAGCTCAGAAAAACTAAATAAACCAATAATCACAAAATAATTCTAAAAGTTAGAAAGGTATTTAACCTCTACCAAGAAAAAGAGGGAAGAGGTCCTAACTTCAAAGATCTTGTGGATGTATTCTGCAAAAACAATCAGATACATCATTTCTGTGTCATTCAAACTGTCAGAGCTTATGGTGGAAATGTTCCCAGTTAATTCCATGAGGCTAGCTTAATGTTGATACCAAAATCAAAGATGATTCAAGAAGAATCAGGTTTTTATAAAGGTTTATTAAAAGTTCCTTTTTTTTTAGCCTCAAATATATTTTTTTTGTTGTTAAATCATAACTGTGTACATTAATGTATTTGTGGGATACAATGTGATGATTTTATATACAATTTGGAATGTTTACATCAAACTGGTTAACATAGCTTCACCTCACTTACTTATTATGTTAAGACATTTACACTCTACTCTTAATAGATTTGACATGTACCCTTGCAATATGTATCAAAGGTGAGATTCCACCAATTAGCTTCCCTCCACTTGGTCTCCCCTCATCCCCTCACCCTACTCTTCCCTCCTTCATCCTGAGCTATTGTTGTGTTTTATCTTTTGTATGAAAGTGTGAGTGATTATCTATTGGTTTCATAATAGTACTGAGAACATTGGATACTTTTTCTTCCATTCTTGAGATACTTTACTAAGAAGAATATGTTCCAGCTTCATCCATGTAAGCATAAAAGAGGTAAAGTCTCTATCTTGTTTATGGCTGCATAATATTCCACAGTTATACATATACCACAGTTTATTAATCCATTCATGGGTCAGTGGCCACTTGGGCTTCTTCCATGACATGGCAGTTATGAATTGGGCTGCAATAAACATTCTGGTGCAAATAACTTTGTTGTAAAATGATTTTTGGTTTTCTGGATATATACCTAGTAGAGGAATTGCATTATAAATATAGGCATAAAATGCCAAAATAAAATATTGGCATATAAAATCTAGCCATTTATTTAAAAGATAACACAGCAGGTCCTTGAATAAAGTAATTTTGTTCAGCATCATTTTATAATAACATTAATGAGGAAAAAAAATACATCCTGACTGGGGTCATTGTCTGTGTAGAGTTGGCACATTCTCCCCCGCCTCGTCTGTGTGGACTATCTCCAGGGACTTCAGTTTCCTTCCACATCCCAGAGGTGTGCATGTGAGGTGAAGTGGTGTGTCTACACGGCCCAGTCTGAATGTGGGTGAGTGCGTGCCTGACATGGGGTCGCGTCATGGCCAGACTGGCTCCTGCCGTGTGCCCTGAGTGGTGAGGGTAGGCTCTGGTTACCTGCGACAATGAACTGGAAATAAGTGGATTGAAAATGAATGAAGGAATGAATACAAATTATTACAAAGTAAAAACTCATAAAGAAGATGGTAGTCAGACAAGTGTGCAGCAATCAATGGGACTGCTCTAGTTGTGGTTGGTTTGGACTGCATGGGAAGGAGTTGCCTGATTTTTGCTTTGCCAACGTTTGTTCCTTGATGTAAGATACCACCTCAACTACCGCCCTCACGCATTCGCCAATACTGGGTAAATAATTTCTTGCATGTTTTTATTAATCTTTATTAAATGTATGCTTAGCTCTCATTTATTTTGATGTTTAATACTGAAAGTGTTTAGGGTCATTATTTAGAAGTTTGGTGATGTTTTTCTGACCAGAAATAGGCCATTTGCGCTTATCTCCTGTTTGTGTCAATTAGACTATGTGGTAAAACCGGCTTCATGATGCATTGTGTAGAGAGGCAGTTTCTAAGAACCTATAGATGATGTCAGCAAGGACTCAATATCTTAAAACCATTTTGTTAAGGGAAAAGTAAAAGCAAATCAGTATCATAAAATGTTACAAAGTATTGTGTGTGCTTGTGTGTGTAAACATAGAGTCTCTGTAAACGTAGAGAGTCTGTAAACATAGAGAGAGTCTCGAGTGATACATAAGAAATTACTAAAAATGGCTACTAGGGGAGATAGAAGTTTGGGGGTTGAGAATGTGAAGGAAACTTTATCGTCATTTCATATGCTCTGTAATATTACAAATTTTATGAGCATAAAACTAGTTCTGTAACTTGCAAAGAAGTTTAGCGTTTATTGATGAAATCAGCTGTGAACAGTAATGCCGGAAGCCACACGCAAAAATCTGGAGCTTCACATCTCTGTGTTTCAACAGGATTCTCAAGTTGCCTAGAAAATAGAAATGCTCTTCCACAGGCGTTATGCAGTCGAGGCACAGAGGAGTAGCAAAAGATATGACAGGCATCAAACTCAGACAACATAGGCTAAGAACTTTTAAATGAAAAGGCACCTGGGACATCATCCCTCACTCCACTGATGAGGACACTGACACTCAGATGGACTGTGAGGAGCTGGAGGTTGTGTTCTCTTGCCCAGTTCCCTTCTCTGGGTGCAGACATTCTCATTAGGCATTTAATAATACTTTCCAAGTCAATTTTATGTAACGTTAACCAAATTCACAGCCATCCTTGATGCTGGCATTATAGCAACATAGCCTCGTTTGTCTGTAAAACAAAGGAACAAACTATAAGCAGGTCGGCCATTATAGGGTTACCCTTATAATCTCAGCACTTTGGGAGGCTGAGGGGGGAGGATCACTCGAGGCTAAGAGTTCAAGACCAGCTGGGGAAGCATAGTGAGACACCCATCTCTACACAAAATAAAAACTTAGCTGGGTGCAGTGGCACACACCTGTGGTCCCACCTATTCAGGAGGCTAAGACAGGAGGTTAACTTGAGCTTAAGTGCTGATGGTTGCAGTGAGCTAGGATGACACCTTTGCATCCTAACCCAGGCAACAGAGTGAGACCTTATCTCAAACTATATGTATATATATATGAATAGGTTAAATGAATGAATAAGTACTAATAACTCTTGGGAGAGTCATTATCAGAGGTGTCCTACTGCCTCTATACCACAACCTTGGACTATAATTAAAAACACCTACTTATCTCTGCTGCGCCACATCACGCACCCCCTTACGCAACAACCTATGCTGTCTTTCCTTACATAGGCTCTCTGAGTTAGAAACATCTGATTTACAAACATAGTGTCTTATGAGCAGGTGGTCACCCAGGAGTTGCCCTAACCTCAACTCACATTCAGTGCTTTGATTCCCTCATCTTAATCCCAAATGGCATCCAAAAAGGTCTTAAATTGATGTTGCAACCTACAGTCCAAAAAACACCTGATAACTTATAAAGACAGCCATTTGGCTCACCTTCTTTAATGGCTGTGCAGTTTAGTTTTTCTAAGTTCCAGCAGATAATTTATTACCTGAAACCTCCCTGTTTGTGGTACCAAATTATTCACCACTTCAGAAAAGACCAGCTATCAGATTTAGAGAGAGTAAGCTTTTTGTTTGGTGAAACAAACAGGGCACTGGGGACTCCCGTGGTTTCTACATGCCTAATAAAGAACTCTTGTTGGGTTTGGTTACCAGTTATGCCATCAACATAATTTACTGATTCACAGAAAAAGTATGACATTTCAAGGGTTTTCCTGAATAGCTTTCCTTATGCTCTGTTCTTTGATAAGTAATCAAACAGTAATAAACACATTTCTAAACTCACACCTGAGAATTTCTAAAGGCTGGAATGAAGTGAACTTTTGTGATAAAAATGACAAAGCTGGGTTTGAGCAATCCCTTTCAGGGCTAGATAATCCTGAGAGTGGTTGCTTTATACCCTACCCTTGCAGAAGAACTGATTGCCAGGTTGAATTATCCATCTTTAGAAAAAAAATCTTCACACGGCTGTAAAACAGCTACAGATTGCTTTCCTTGCACTCTTGAGGAGCTGACAGGGCCCCAGATGGAGGTGTTTTTCAGCAAGCTGTCAAGTGATGCATCCCTCAAAAACAGCCATATCACCCAGCCGAGTTTTCTTCCTCTGCCAAGAATTAGACTGGGGTCAAGTGGGAGAGGCCAGGGTACGATGAATCCAGGAAAAACAAAGGTCACAGACTGTGTACTCGGAGACGAAAAGAGAAGAGATGTGATTACATTTAAATTCCCAAGGTTATATTTAGAGTTGTTTTATAACGACTTGATGATTTTTTCCCCCTCTGCTTTCTTTTATTCTTTCCAAAAATATAGTCTCCGTGACATTGATACTGAGAGGTCGGTCTGTGTGATTTTTTAGGAAATCAAAGCTGCAAAGTTATTTTAGAATAGTAGCTCCTAAAACATAGTAAATTGTCATCAGCAAAAACCAAGGGCCTTTTAATTCATAGACCTTAGGAAGCTATTCCCATAGTTTGAAATAACAAAGCTAAAGTGATTGGAAATGATGACAGGGCCCTAAAAAATCATTGCCCCACAAATCCGTAAGTATCCCTGTGGGTCTGAGGCACCCCCTCCGTAAGTCTTACCTCACCTTGGAGACTGCTAGTCATCTAAGTAGCACAACCACGGAAAAACATGAAAATTCCATCCTTATTTCTGGTATACCTCTGGGGCTGGAAAGATAAGTTGTGGGTGAACTATTAAAGTACAGTTTTTGTTTTCTGCTTTATATATATTCTATTAATAAAATTCTACTTCCTATTCGATCATTGTAAAATGCCTTAGAGAATTATAAAAAACATTCATTCCTGTTGTGCTTTATTTAGTTAGTTTTTTCTTAAATTTCTTCTGGAAGCCAATTATTTTCAGCAATCTCCTTTATGCCAATCTATTAATAAATATTTAATGAGCCTTCCTTCTGTGCAAAGCACATTGCACAGCAGTGATTATAATATGCTAGAGCTGTGCCCCCAACCTGTCCTCACTGTGACACACCTAGAAATTGATTATGCCTGCCTGGCACACCTAGAAGAGGAGTTGCCCCCACAGAGAACTCTCTGGTAGACAGAGCAACACCTCAAGTCATCTAGGGCAACTCAAGTCCTTTGCAGAAAGAACCTTACAGTGTGTTCAAATATAATTTCAACTGTGATCAACTATTAGTAGTTGTAAATATTGATTTTGAATCCATATCACTCCAAAAATTGTACAGCCACCAGTATTTCATGACATACCTGTAAATTGCTGGAGGCCCTCTTATGGATGAGCCTCTCTTTACATGTGGGAAGAATCTGAACCAGAAGCTTTTCATAGTGTGTGGATTTCACATCCTCCCAGTGGAAGTTACATTCCTTTCAGCATTCAGTTTTAGAAAGAATGGCTTTTCTTTCCTCTGCCAACTGGAATTTTCTTTCTTGGTATCTTCTCTGAGCTGCTCATGTAAGTTCCTGTCTCCTGCTACCATTTTCTCCCTTCGTAACATTGAATGCGAGCTTGTGATCTTCAAAAGCTGCTGAAATACCAAATAGCTTTAAGATGGAAAAAAAGTCCAAATACGATTGGAGGATAACCAGAACCAGATAAAATACTTACTGGGTCAGTGAAAAGTTTTGCTGTTTTTTTCTTCAGTGCCGTTGTTTCAAGAGATAACAAAGAGATGGCTACTATCTTTATTTTGGTAATAGTTTTCTTTTTTTTTCTCTGTCTTGTAGCGATAAGGTGATAAGACTTATTCCCAAAACAGAAGAGGAAGCACAGGAACTGAAGAAAATATCCCACCAACTCAAGGTAACCGGGCGTCCGCTCCCTTCGCAGTGGAATTATGCTTATAAGGTGTTTACAGGGCTTTGCCGACTGGAATTGAATAATTGGAGTTAATTAGCCAGAGGAAATAAAGGCCAAGAGATAACTTGAAGGAGCTTTTAAAAGATACTTAAGGTTATTCAAAATGTTCTACTGACACATTATCTACTTACCATCCATCTCCTGGTTAGCATGTAAGCTTCCTGAGAAAGGGAGTCTATCTTTGTTGATTTCAGATTCCCATTTAGTGTCTGGAATATCCTTGAAGCTCAGTAAATGCAGTCTTTTTTATTTGTTTTTCCTAATGAATGCGTGAATTTAGTTTATAGCATTCCAGAGCTTCTCTTTTCTGAAATCTAGATACTTCCCTCCTCATTAAAACTTCAAACAGAAACAGTTGACAAAAATAAAAGCCAAAAATTCCAAGTTAATTAATTTTGCTATGTTTCAGTGGGTCTGATTAGAGAATTTTGCTGCCAAAGGTTGAAGTCCCTGATTATTCAACCTTTGATGAATTTTATGGATTTTAAAGTGAGGAAATTTCTCATCTCCCCATCGGTGCATATAATTGAGTGTAAGCTTTTAACTATAAGGTTATGATGAGAAGTGTGGCAATTGGCTCTTGTCCACATCAACCAAGACAGAACCAAGGCCACAGTCGGGTGGCAGTTTAAACTTCATTTTAATGACTAACAAAGTAGATTACCAGAGGGGCCTCCTTCGTCTTTATGGGATAGGGAAATACTTTTCCTACATGACCAAAGTACAGTCCTACCTGAAGAAGTGTTAAGGAACGAGGGAGGAGGGGTGAACTCAATGGCTTCTGATAACATTTACCTTCCCTTCTGGTGTTGTACTAACAGTTTGATTTTTCTCTTTGGCATCATCCCTCCAAACATTGCATTCATTTGCAAATGAGGCCGTGAAGTTTTGGTTTGTCATTCCTTTTCTTTCTCCTCACCAGCCCCCACACACAGATTCCAGATTAAGAATAGTGCCTCATTATAAAGGCCCAGAGTGATGATACAGGAGCTCTTCCTCAAATAGCACAGAGCTCCACCTAATAGCAGAGAGACTGTGCTCACCTTAAAGGAAGCTGCCTCTGGTCAGACATGATCATGCCCCGTGACGTGCTTCTCAATAGTGGTATCTGAACACTCTCTAAACAATCCACTAGAGACTTACAAGTTGCAAAGAAGCAAAGCAAGTTTCCGGTAGAACTTTCTATTTCCATTGAAACTGTGTTTACACAGCCTCCTTTTTCACTTTGGAGTCCGGTGTTTTAGGGAACAAAGATTCTAAATTGGAGCAAAAGATTTCTCAAAGGACGTGTCTCTGACTTGTGGACCTATTTAGATGGCAGACCTTACAAAGTACATGAAAATGAAATTGCGCAGTTATATACGTGATGATCACTTACTATTATCACAGGCAATACAATTACATCAGTGAGGACAATAAGGTTTACTTATAATCTCTTGGAAATCATCATAGATGGAACCAAAGAATACAGACCATAGGTAGGGCTGCTGACCCTGATGACCACACATTTATACTGGACATTTTTTGGTAAGCATTTAAAGAAAACCATTTCTGTGCATTGTTTTCATTGTGTCCTTAAGGAGAGGTAGTCAGCTGGAAGTGTAAGGGTTTGGACATAAAGGGGCTTAGGGGACAACTGAGAGAAGGGAGGAAAAGGGGGCTGCTGAGGAAGAAGGAGAATGGAGTGAGGGAAGAAAGGGGTAGATCCCACTGCACGGAGAATCCCATCCAGCACCTCCCAGTCACCAGGAGCCAGCCCATTTTAACTGTCCTATGGAGTGGGTACTATTGTTGTTGCCATTTTCAAGTTGAAGAAACTAAGAGACAAGAGGGGATGTCACTTGCCAGGTTACTTGTGGAAGTGAGCATGCGTCTAATCAGTGTCAAGCCCCCGGGACCAGTCAGAGGCCTTCCTCTTGCCTCTGAGTCTAGTCGGTTTACTCAGACCATCCTCACGATGGAGGCTCAGACTTACAATGTGAGTGTTGCCATACGCTCATCTGCTCCTAGAATTGGAAGTCAACGCCCAGCATCAATGATTTGCAGAAAGACTCATCCAACTCAGCACATAGTCCTACCCACAGCTATGATTTAGTACAGCAAAAGAATATAAAGCAAAATCAGCAAAGGCCAGAGGAACTGGGCATATGAGCCGCCGAGAGTCCTCTCACAGCCGAGCACACAGGATGTGTTTAATTCCACCAGCAACAAGCTGAGACCATAAGCGTACAATGTCACGTCCCAGGGAAGCTCATTAGACTCAATGCCCCAGGATTTTACTGGGGTCTGGTCAGGCAATGCCAAAATTCTAGACTCCTAGAAGAGTGGGCGTTCGGTATAAACCATAGTGTTTGCACAAACAGTTTAAGCACATTGTCATAGGAACCCTCCTAAAATCAAGTTTCCAGATGCCAAAGGCCATTTTGCAAGCAGGCTTTTCCAAAGTGTAGCATTTTCGGGTCTGCTCTATTAAATCTTTTCTGTACATTTCTTCATTTCCTTTCACTAAAGAAGTCATTTTATTGGACTGAAGTTTGAGCTGTTAAGTTTTAGATAAATTTCTATCCAAAAGCATCATGATACCTCCATGTCATTTTAAATTCGAATGATTTCACCTGGAGATACATTTGCACTATGGAGAGCAGCAATTCTGGCCAGGCAGGGAAAGCGTCCTACAGAGAAGAAAGAGTATGGCTGGCTGTCATTTTCTGCCCTGTGGAGCTGATGGAACAGAATGAGGGCCACAGCTAGCAGCTTCTTTGCATTCCCTACATGGGGCCTCTAGGTAGAAAGGAGGAGGGTTTTCCAAGAAGCCATTAGTTGCCTTCTATCTCTAAAGCACTGTATGACAGAATTCTCAGATGGCCCCAAGATTCCTGCCACCTGGTGTACACACCTGAATAATCACTCTGCTGAGTATGGGAGGGGCCCGTGAATATGGCAGGAGAGGCGTACTCTTTATGGGGCTAGGATAAATACATCATATGGCAGAGGGGAGATTACCAAGAGGGGACCCGCCCTCATCAGGCATGAGCCCTTTAAAAACAAAGAGTTTTCTCCAGCTGTTCACAAAGGTACTCCTCCTGGTCTCCAAGAGGGCAGTTCCCAAACTGCTATGTTGTGAACTGTCTGTGGGGACGTGTGCCAAGGAATGTGAGTGGCCCTCTGGGAGGTGAAAATGGTCCCCAGCTGATAGGTGGCAAGGAAATGGAGACATCATTCATACAACCACCCAGAACTGAAGTCTGCCACAACCACATAGCTGGGAAAAGGACACAGGTCCAAAGGAGAATACGGGCCAGCTGACACCTTGATTTCAGCCCACTGAGGCTAGAAGAGAGAATCCCACTAGCTGTGCTCAGATTTCTGACCTACAGAACTGTGAGATTGGCAATGAGTATTGTTTCAAGCTGCTAAGTTTGTGAAAAGTTCTGCAGCAATAGAAACCCCAAACACACGGTAAGGTGGGGACCCTCTCCGATTCACATATGAATGCTTTGAGTTAGTTTTCCTTTGGTTAGTTTTGTAACCAAGCATCTTAGGGAAAGTAAAAAGTTATTGGACTCCATGCGTAGGCTGTAACTTCACAACGTCTTCTCTAAAAAAATGAAGAAATGTAAAATGTATATGGGATGGTGAATGACATCCGAGAAGGGACAGTCAAAGCATAGCTAATTAGACACGGAACTGCTGGTACAAAGCTGGTTACTTCCCTAATTAAATTTTATGGTCTTGCTGAAGAATTAAAACAAGAAAGTTAAACAGAAAACCATGCCCCTAGAGAACTGGATTGAGAAAGCACCAACCAATTAAATTGTTAATTAAGAGCATAACCATGATTTAAATAAAATGATGATGGAAAGGGAACAGTTTGCAGGTGAGTAAAATTAGAGTCCGAACACAACGTTCTGCCTACATTTCTTCTCAAAGTCTTTGTGCTCAGAAGGAACAGAAATGGCTTTATGTAAGATCATAAAGTTTCTATTATAGAACTGATACACTCTGATAGGAAAAAAAGCACATTTCTGTTTCTAATTTTCTCCATCAGAGAGCCATCAGATAGAAAACCATCGGGCTTATCCAGAAGTTTGTCATTCTTTTTTTCAAACTGAAACACAACATCAAATATATGAGTTGGTTTTTCAGCTATCATCGTATGACATGCCACGAGTCATAAAATCCCATGGAGGAAAACTGTATTCCTGAGGAAGGTTTCATCTCTCCTCCTTTGCTTTGCATGTGAATTTGCAGCTGTTGTCCCAGATGTGGCCCCTTTGCTCCCACTCCACTATTGTGCTATGGATGACTTCTGCCCACGCTAATCCGCCTGATGGGCTCCCAAGCCTAGACCTATGGAAGCTTTGGAATACCTGAAATTCCTGGAAATTTATAAATTCAAACATCCAACTAGACAGTTTAATTAATTAGAAAACTTGTGAGGAAGAATATGAATAGTAGAATTCATGCTCGGGGCCAGATGCGGTGGCTCACATCTATAATCCTAGCACTCTGGGAGGCCGAAGCAGGTGGATCACCTGAGCTTAGGAGTGTGAGACCAGCCTGAGCAAGGGCAAGGCCCTGTCTCTACTAAAAATTAAAAAAATCTAGCCAGGCTGACTGGGTGCAGTGGCTCACGCCTGTAATACTAGCATTCTGGGAGGCTAATATAGGTGGATCACCTGAGCTCAAGAGTTCGAGACCAGCCTGAACAAGAACAAGACCCCATCTCTACTAAAAATAGAAAAACTAACTGGGTGTTGTAGTGGATGCCTGTAGTCCCAGCTACTCTGGAGGCAGAGGCAAGAGGATCACTTGAACCCAGGAGTCTGAGGTTGCTGTGAGCTATAATGCCATGGCACTCTACCCAGGGCAATAGAGTGAGACTCTGTCTCAAAAAAAAAAAAAAAAAAAAAAAAAAGAAGAAGAATTCATGTTCTGGAAGGTATTCCTGATTTTGTTAGAAACTGTGTGATTACAGGATCTCTTAATCTGGCTGTGGCAGACAGAATTCCAGGATAGCTCCCAAGATTTTTGGCCTTGGTGTGCACACATCTTCTCCCAGGTAACCCATCAAACGCTAATGGCGGTACTTCTGTAAAATGATTTTGCAGATGTAATTAGGGTCCCAAGTCAGTTAACCCTAAGATAGTGAAATTACCTAAGAGGGCCTGATCTAATCAGGTGAGCTGGAGAAAACCAACGTTTTCTTCAGCTAGTTGCAGAACAGACAATCAGATTCCCTCCTACACTGCTGGCCTGGAAAAATCAAAAAATCCCCTGGTGTGATCTGCAAGAAACTGGGGGTGGCCTCTGATTGCTGAGAGTTATCCCCAGACTACTAAATTGACAATAGGGACCTCAGTCCCACAGGCCCAGGGAAATAAATTTTACCAACAAACAGGAACAACAGCATCCTGAACCCTAAATGAGACCACAGTCCAAGCTGACACCCTGGTTTCAGCCCAGTGATACCGGACAGAATCCAGCCACACCATGCCCAGACTTCTGGCCCACAGAAGCAGTGAAATAATAAAATTGAACTGCCAAACTTGAGGAAATTTAGCAAAAATAGTCTGACACAGTGGCCTTCCACAGCCCACAGCTTGGTACTCTGGCTGAAGACACACAGAAACATTATGAATGACACTGAGAGGTAAAAGTGAGGAAGAAACCAGGAATTTGGTCTGTCAGCATGTCTGGGGCAGGAAATTGCATTTCTTTTTTTCTTTCTGTCTTTTTCTTTCTTTCTTTTTTTCTTTTTTCTTTTTCTTTTTTTTTTTTGGTTAAAGTCCTTATAATGGAGGTAAATTATTTATGCTTTCTCGGGCATAATTTTTTTAAAAAAGAGAAAGCTGCTTTTTATCCAGACAGAAGTCTAAATGCAGTTATAGATTAAATTTCAGGAACGCTGTTTTCAGACATGGCTTGCATTTTTCTCTCCGTGTGTGGCTATTGATAATTGGTAAACTCAATAACAAAAACATAAAGAGAAACAATATGATATGTGGAAACACAGGAATACATTAGGAACATTCTCTCAAAAGTAAAAAGCCTGGGTTATAATGATGATTCCCCCTGGTGATTCTTTATTTAACTTAATCAACTGGGTTGGTAACATGACCCTGGGTAACAAAATCTTTTAAGCTGAGGATGTTTCCTTTCTATTGTAAGACTTTCTAGCTTTGATGTTTAAACAATCTGTTTTGAGACTAATTTTTAAACATTGAAAAAAAGTTGCTCTTGCTGGGTATAGTAACTGCCATTCCTACAGAACTTGAGAAGACAGTTTGACAGGCCGGGTCTAGCACAGTCTCTCATAAAAAGTGATCTCGACAGGGCTCTTTCATGCACCTGCCATCCCCTGTCATTGCCTCATTTGCATGTTCACTGGTTGAAGCCTATAGGCTGGGATGACAGGACAATTGTACCACATGTCTCTCATTGTCTAGCTCGCTAGCTTAGTCCCACTTACTTGGAAGTCACAGGTCTCGAGAGTGAAAGAGAACAAACTTACAAAGCTCCTTGAACCCCAGCTTACTGCTTAGGTCAACGGTTCTCAACCTGTGGGTCACAACCCACAGGAACTGTATTAAAGGCTTACGGCATTAGGAAGGTTGAGAACCACTGGCTTAGATGATGTCACTACCACCACATTCTACAAGCCAAAGAAAATCAAAAGGCCAGCCCAGATTCAAGGAGTGGACAAATAGACTCCAGGGCTTGATAAGAGCAATATAAGGTGCACGTACCAAGAGGAGAAGAATGGGTGGTCATTTTTGTAATCCATCCACACAAACACTGCCCCTCCAATCTGTCATCAAATCCCAGACAGAAGATGACAGCTACTTCACCTCTCCTCTCAGGCTCTGGCCCAGGTCAGCTTTAGCCTGACTTGCACCAGTCTCCCAAGTGTCCTTTCTGTGGCTCTCACATATGGGTTCTCCTAATTGTGCTCCACAGTGTGGCCAGGGTGATCTTTCTGAAATGAAAAACTGACCAAGCCCATCTCTGCTTAAAACCTTGTAAATGTGCGCCATAGTCGACAGGAGTAATCCCCCACCCACGCTACCCATGGAATCACTCAGAAAGCTTTTTATTAAAAAAGGTTAATATCTGGCCCCAGTGCCAGAGATTCTGACTTAGTTACTCAGGTGAGGCTTAGTTATTGGTATTTTTTTTTAAGCTTCCTAGGGGACTCCAGATGTAGCCAAGTTAATAACCCCCTGGCCTGGACTTCAGACTCCTTGGCACGGCACAGAGGGCCCTTCTGGACCACACCCACTTGCCGGCCTGTTTCTCAGCCTCTGTCACTATCCTCAGTTCAGTGTCCAGCACCCCAGCCAGACTGAACCAACTGTAATTTATCACCTCTGTGCCTTTTCAACAGCTGCTCCTCTTATCTGGAATTCTCTTCTTTGCCCACCTGGTAAACTCCATTCATCTTTAAAGTCTAGGGTACAGTATCAGGTTCCCCTTGAGCTCTTTGACACTCACTGAATTTTATGCCCAGCTTCTCTATCCCTTTATGCTTTCTCCACCCGCTCATCCCCGATAGACTGTCTTACAGATTTGAACCTTAATGGATCTCTGAAATGCACGTGGTAGACAGAGAGACATTGATGGAAGAGAAAGGAGTGACTTTTCAGCTGGTGTGCAAAGAGGTTTATGTGCAGTCAGGCCTTATCTTCAGGAACACAGCTCGGCAGAGGCTTAAAAAGAGGTTTTTCCTCTTTCCTGACCCACCATTTGGGTTTCACTTTTTTCCCCTGTTTTTATAAGTCACCTTTTTATATTTATTCTTGCAGCTTCACCTGAAAAATAGCAAAGATGGAAGGAATAATTCGTGCTTTGTTCATTGTGAATCTCTCACTGTTTGCATTTTTAAAGGCCATGTGATCAAAGATACAGGAATTGATGAAGTTCCATCAGGGGCAGAGATGGTGCTTCTTAGTAACTGAGAGGTTTTCTAGCAAGTGTACAGGCTTTATTTTGGTGCCATTTTTGGACCCATACTATAAAAAATTTTTAAATATTTTTAATCAAAGAAGTTTCCTATTTTCAACCATGGTGATTAAGACCCCTGGAGATATAATTCTTAGGTTCCTATCCAGACTCTTCCATGAACTAGTTGTATGAGTGTGAGTTACCTAACTTTTTGGTGCCTTCACTTCCTTATCTCTTATCTGTGTGGTAGAGAAATCCAGAATGAGTTGATCATCCCCCCACCATTTGCAATAAGCTGCAGCTCCAACGTATCTGTATGTATCACCATCCTGTAGCTATCTGTCCACATGCTGTGTCTCCTGTGCAGATTGAGAACTCCCTGAAAGGAGGGACCCTTTACCCCTCTTCTTTGGGGAGGATCATTGTCTGGCTCAACTTTGTTTCCCTGATCCCTGGCAGGAGTGGGCACTCAGGAAACATTTCTTCAATCAATGAACATGTGCAGTTCATTCATCCATCTATTTGCCTGTAATTATAATACAAACAGCCCTAACTTGGATTTTCATCGAGGACATATGTATAATTGAATATATTTTCAACAAGATTTTTTTAAAAATGAAAATGTAGGTGGAAATAAAAACTATTATAAAATGATGTGTTAGGGAGGTGTCATGGAATAGGCAAGGATGTGAGGTGGAAAAATGATCCATTTCTCAATTACTAAGGAAGTTTTATGGAGGAAGTGGGTTTTTTATAATAGCTTGATGATAAATTTCTTGCGAGAACTCTCTCTGAGATCTGTAATCTCAAATTAGAGCCTCACCTACCCTTAAGATCTTTGCCTTTGAGTGATGACTAACTCAAGGAATACAACAATGCTGATTATCAGAAATGTTTGAATTTGAAAATCAGAACTCAGAAGTTTTGCCTGGGAGTCAATTCGTAGTTTTGCATAATAAAAAATGTCTGTATCTCTTTAAGCCTCTGGCATACTTGATTAACAAACCCATTCCTTTTCTTATAACCTAAAAACAGCTATTAGGGATGCATATGTGCCCTAAAAAATTCAGAGCAGCTTTTGCATATTCATCAACCACAACCACAAAGACTTTGCTTGATTAAAGAAGTTTCCTGTTTTCTACCATTTTGTTTTTCTAGCTGCATAAATGTGGAGTGATTAAAATTCCCATGGCCCCACAGATACGTTTCTTAGATGTTCTCCTGATAATTGGATTTGCTTTCCGGCTATCTGATCATCAGCATCCCTCAATTCTCTCACATTTCAGTTACATTTTGAATATGGACTGTATCTGGACTAAGAATCAGCATCATATTATTGTAAAAAAGAAAGGAGAAGGGACAGACAGTATGGGGCAAAATCTAGCAGGGAAGAGACATTGACCCAATACAGGAAGTGTGATCTTCAAGGGGTCCCTTCACAAGCCTTGTTTGTTTACTTCCTTAGAGGGATAATATTAGGAGAACAGGCATTGGGAGAACAGACACCTCTGAGTCATGGGGCCAGGCTGAGCCTTTAGATGATATATGAGGGAGCAAGACTTGGGCTGTCAGACAAGGAGTGAATAGATGGTAGGACAAACAATGCAAAGACAGGATATACTTTTCTTCCCTATCTCTTCCTTCTCTAAAACCCCAGCCACCATGTCCCAGAGCCTGACTTAGCGTAGACCGCTCATTCATTTAGTCAATAAATTCTATCAAACCACAAGATCAGTCTAGGACCAGTCAGGAGACAGAAACCACACCAGGTCTTTAAAAATCTGAATAAGAATTGTTTTATGTAAATTAGTATTAACTAGTAAATGGTGACTAACTACTAAAAGGCATAAAAGAGGAAATACAAGTGCAGAGAACAGCTACTACCCGTCAGGATGAGAAAAGAAATCCCAGGGAAGAGAGGAAGAACTTGGTAGAGCATCTTGCTCTCCGCCCTAGGGGGGAGATTCAGACTTTTCAATCAGTGGACCATGAAATGAAAAATTCGTTAGGGTTTGGGAGGCTTGGGCTGGTCTGGTGTCCTGCTTCAGTGTCAATAAACTCTGTCACACAGTCCATGCCACTGGGCCCCCCACGTGGCACCAGAACTCATACCATAGGAGGGGGTGGGAAGCATACCAGAACCAGGAAGAAAATCACCTTCCTTTCCTGTGACTTGTGGTGTTCCTCTAAAGCCATTTCTTGACAAAGCCAAACTGACTACCTATCAGAGGAGAAATCTTACAGGGCCCAGCTTCACGATGACAAAGCAGGAAACAAAAGAGGTAGATCTGGAATTGAGAGGCAATGTTTTAACACCTTTGCCACCCCAGGGATATAGTGGTTAACAAGATAAACTAAGGTCCTTGTCCTCACTAACGCTACCACCTGAAGAGGAGCAGAGAGAAGTGAAAAGGCCACGGCCAATGGTAGAAGTCAAGAGATAACACAAAATTCCTTTACCACCAAAAAAGGAGAGAGAAAGGATTTAACAGTTGTTATGTACTTACTGTGTGCCAAGCACTCTGCTAGGTGTCAAATATATATTATCTTCTATAATGCTCCCAATTAAAGAGAGGTTGGCATTATTATACCAGTTTTATAGATGAAACAGTTGAGCTGTTCTTTTTTTCCCTTCTGCAGAAGACTTTCCCAATTTAAAGAGTATCTTTTGACCATGATTTAAGAAGTTTCACCTAAAATCTTCATCAGGTTAAAAAAAAAATGCTAAAGTTATTTGGTGGCCAGTTGAGAGCAAGAAAGTCACAGAAATATGGCTGTGCTGAAGACGGAAGTCTAGACAGAGGGAGCAAACATAACCCCCCATCACAAGGATGTCAGGAAGTGGCACAGACCTGGGCAGTCAGCCATCTGTCACGCCACCTCCAGCAATCTACTTAGCTTTCTTATTTCTGCCTTGATGAATGTGTTTCAACTTATTATATTCAGATAATTGACTGCAAACATTTAAAAGTTATTTTTCTAAAGTGAATATGTGAATAATTTAAGAGGTGCTAAGAGACTAGGGAAGAAATGGTGGCAGTGAGCATGGTATTTATATTTTAACAAATATAAGGTTGATTGTGCACATCACAGACCTTATTTTTTTCAGAAATATTTGAGAAAACACTGAAGAGAACAATTTCCAGATTTAAAAAACACAAAACTTTGTCTTTGGAATAGCAAAACCTCTCAGGGTCACCCAATTTCTTTCAGGTGCAAAAGGTCCTTTATTTGTAGAGAGACTATTTGATCAAGGTTGGTCAAGATAAATGAATGGGACTATGGGATCAAGGTTGGTCAAGATAAACATAAACACCTTTGAGTGTTGAATTTCACAGGACTTAAGATATGGCTTAGCATAATTTGTTTCTTAATAACATGTACAACTAAAGGCTATGCCACAACCATAAACTGATGCAATCTCAGGTGAGAAATTTAAGCAACGTGAGCCACAAAAGATAATTCTCTGACAAGTAATATTTAGCCTCTTCTTCCCCATCAAATTCTTAAATAATGATCTTCAGAGAATGTCCATGAAGCCAGAAGGTAGCATCAATGGATCATAAGGAAGCAGTTATTTGAGGGTGTTACTTGATCAGGATTCCAAGTAACTTTAATAAAACAGTACAAGGTTCAGAAACATAAAGATTAAAGTTATCTCAAGGACAAATGCAATCATGCTTGCAAACACTTAGACTATGAACCACACAGAAGGGAAGAATCAAAGACGGCAGTGAACTATAGGTGTTCAGTGAACAAAGAATGCAGAGTGGCGGGTCCACAGACTGGTGTGTCTGGGGACACCAGGACCTGGGCCTTCTGAGCTTCCTAGAATGACCTCAGTATGGAGGCCTCTGATGAATGCAATAAAATTCTATCTTGTCTTCTTCCTGGTGGCCATATTTCACAACCTCCCATACAGTTGGTTAGGTCTGACCACATGACCAAGCACAGCCAGTGGAACATAGTGGAAGTGATGTGGGCCATTTCTGAGCTGAAGCTTCTTCCTCCATTCCTTCCTTCCTGTCCTGCTGCCTGGATGACAGTAAAGAACAGGGCCCAGGATGACAGAACGGCCAGACATGGAAAATTTGTGGATCTCTCAATCGCCACATAGAAGAAGGCTGCCCACTCACAAGAAGTACCTACCTTTGTCTGTTAGGTGACTGAGAAATCAACTCCTCTTGTATTGGAGTCATTATACGTGTTTGAGCATCATCACAGCTAGTATGGAAAATGGCACATGGAAGAGAGGGCTGTCTTAACAGAGAGGACAACGCGGTGTGTAATTAGCCTGGCAGCTGAGCAGGTGGTAGAAGGAACATGGATACCACATTCTAGTGGGGGGAAGAGGCCAATGTTATATAGCAACAGAACTTTTGATAAAATGGTGAGTTGAACTTGGAAGGCAAAGTAAATGCCTGTGGATCCTATAGCTCTAAGGAAAGTGGTTGGAAATACCCAGAATGTTAGCATATGTTGGTTCTTACTGCTTGTAGGAAGGTACTACAAGAAAGGGCTGCGATCAGGCAGGAATTGGCCAGTTCACAAGCAGATAGGAAAAGAAACTGGGGGTCTAAAAGAGCAGGAAAACAAGACCAGTTCTGGGTCCTAAACACACAAAAAAGTAAGACTGAAAAAAGGCATTGAGCCAAGAATCTCTGTTAAGATTCCACAGGTTCGATAAGTGACTAGATTAAGGGAATTAATGTCCACTTGTCTGCCCAGCCCACTGTTTGAGATGCCCTCAAACTGGCTTCCATCGAGTGGGAGAGAGGGATATTGAACGAGGCCCAGGAAGAAAAAAATGATAAAACAGATTTGAGAATTATACCTGGGAAAGAACTCAGGGTGTGATTACTTAATGAAACGTAGTAAGAGAAAACAAACCGGAGCCTATCTGATTTCTGAAACACTGCCCAACACGTCGCGGAAGAA